>NW_010254271.1:0-21867 GCF_000690775.1 Eurypyga helias
GTAAAGAGAGTTAACTCTTTTCTGGATGAATCCAGCACACCTCCCATGACCTCTTTCATTAATTTAAGCCTCAAAAATCTACAGAAATGGAAACAAAGATTCCAGTGCCAATTATAATCCTCTTGTTGAGATGGCTGGGTACGTGGAGCTAGCCCTTCCTCCTTTATTTGTAGAGCCTGTGTTACCAAAGTAATCTCCGTTAGGTCAGCATCTGGTTAGAAAAATCTAGGCTGCCTTCTGTATTGCTTGATCACCATGGGAACGATGGATAACTTCAGACATGAAGACACAGACAGAGAATATTGAAAAGCATTGAGTCCACTTGACTCAGCAATCCTGTCAGTCCTGGCAGTCTCCCCAGGCTCCAGTGATTCTCTACAGGGTCTACCCACACTAAACCAAACTCCCATACTGTGACACTACTGTCTACATAACAGTCATCCCACAGCTTGGCCCTGCTGCCTAGGGTTGGCCAGTAAGCAAGAATTTTGGTTTGCTGAGACTTTGGAATGAAATATAGCTCTTTAAATATGCCAAGGGGAAAAAAAAAAAGCAGAGAGGGACCACGACCTAGGATAGCCAAATCCATGGTGCACCCACATCCTGAATCCTGCTTGTAGGTCTGGTTATGACACCTCAGAAAGGATACAGCAGAACTAGGAAAGATACACAGAAGGAAAACAAAACCTGTTGCAGGAATGAAAAGCTCCGCCCTCCAGATAGTAAATATATACCGACTGGGACTAGGAAGTATTTTTTTACAGTATTCAAATTAAGGATATTATGGTGTCATGGAAGCCAAAAGACAGCTGAATTTGAAAATTGATGAGAAAAATGAATGGAGGATAGATACATCTGTGGCTATTAAACAGTGATACAAATACAACCTATGGCTTTAGGTATCTCTTAAACCACCAACTGCCAACAGCTGAGACACCATGGAAAGAACACTTCAATATTTCATCTGTTTCATACAGTGTTTTCCTTGGCCACTGTCAGTTACAGAGTATTCTGTGAGCCGGATCCAGTATGGCCATTCTTACATTCTTGATTCAACTCTTCCTTTTGTGTAACTTAGACTATACAAAAAAATCTCCCTCAGCCTTTACAAGGATGGATTATATATTCATTACAGCAAGGAGAGGTGCTAACAAAACCACATCCTTTAACTATGTATTAAGATTACTGAGATCCCTTGGGTAATGCCACACCTTGTACTGGTTAGTACAAGATACTCTGTCATATCCTAGAATTCCCACTGGATAAACAGAATTCTCAAAGAATTGTGCCATTTCTGATATAATTTTTAAGTGGAATAAGTTTTAAATTTTCCTTTTGCTTATTAAAATAACTATTTCATGAAGAATTAAAAGAAAGAAAAACTGTGTACACCATTTATATGCAAATCACACAGCTCTGGGTGTAATGTGAATACCAATAAATGCAGCCAAAGTCTTAAGCCGAGCAGAAACACACTTTACTACCTCTCAAACTTATTAAGCTATATACAGAAGACATGTTACTTCTTAAGGAATCTTAGGAGATGGTGTAATTTTTAATTTTGTTGTTCAGCAGCACAGGCATCCACAAGAGCAAACTAGAGCAATACTGTATGACTTTGTCACTGAATCCTACCTATGTCCAGCAAATGCAAAACATCGTTTTCTGCTGACATCAATCTAACCATGGCACTTTCCAGTGAAAAAGCGTCCTCCTTTTCTTTTGCAGCTGTGAAGTGTCTTGAATATGTTATGGCTATGTACAGGCAATATGCTTCTTAATGATTAAACTTACACATTTTAAAATGGGTTTTCTTACCTCTCCACTAGCTTTACCAATGGGAGAGTTGAGAATGAAGTCAGGAGGAGCAAAGACATCGACCAGGGCAACTGCATCATCTTTTAACTGTTTAAAACCAAAAGAAATACATTTGGCAACTTCTGTAGTTATCTATGGCTACCTGAGAACTAAGGAGCAGCATATTTTCATAAAGTACCAGTTATCGGTAACTTAAAGAGAAATCCACAATAACGAATCTAGATTAATTTTGCCTTTTTTCCTCCCAGGGATATTTCCAAAAAGGGACTGTATTTTAAATGTTTTCCTCTTTTGCTTAGGGGTTTTAAAATACATTTTAACCAAGATGGTACAAACATGAAACCATGTATTTTTGAACTTTAAAACCGTAACTTCCAGATTCTTCACTGAAATTTTACCTACCTGTGAATGATCCAGTTTGAAAAGCTTTTGAGTTGAAAATAAAAAAGAGCTAACACCATAATGAAATAAATAGAACTGGATTGCAGTATTTCACTGGCTTTCCAATGAAGACTGCAAGGCCACAAATCACAGATTGTTATTTTGCAAGATGTATTGTTTTGCTTTTTTTTTGGTAAATAATCTAGGACTAGATTCAGGGCCAATCAGTTACTAAACTTTACAGAAAGTTATTCAGAAACTATTAATGTAATATCCTGCTCATTTACCCACTGAGGTATAGAATAACAGACACACCTCTTTTTTAGTACTTGTATATTAAATTATTATTTAATCAGAACAATATGGAAGGCTTACCCTGTAGCAGAGCTCCAGAATAGCATTCTGAATAAATCTACCAGCTTGTTCACCTGAAGCATAGCCACCTGCAAATACATTCACCAAGAAGCTTATGCCAGTTAAAATTGCACTGATACAACCCTTTGACAAAAGAGTTTATCAGTTCAGTATTCAAGAGACTAAATAGATGTTCCTGTGTAATTGGACTGTCTTTCATTAATAACTGGACTGCAAAACTGTCAATCCAAGACATCTGGAGCCTTCTGCATTAACTACAGCATCTGGCTGCCTACACCCCAACCTCTCCCCCAAGCACTGGACCACATCAAAACTTGTGAGCCCTCCATCATCTCTGAGCTAAGAGACAGCCTTTTGGATTAATTGGGAGCTCCAGATTTCTGCTCCTCAAACTTTTTTTCATAATGGTGGTTTTATATTACACAGACAATAAGGAAATGCTCTAATCTAAATCATTAATTAGGATTCCCTCCCCCTGCCAAAATACAACGTGGGAAAAACAATTCTTAATCTTTAAATTAAAATTTTCATAAAGTGACATGCACAGTATATGCAGGGAGCTAATCTCACCTTGGTAGAGCACAGCCAGGTGTCTACTTAAAGCCCAGAGTCCATACAGAGCACTGAGATTCTTAAGCACTGTCTGCAGAGTAGCTGGAATGTTGGGATCATGAGTGTAGTCATGATATCTCTGTAAGACTGTTTGTTCAATAAAAGCAATGGCTAATGATCGGCAGTAGTACACCTTAGGAAAGAGAAAAGAAGGGCACCGAGTAACAAAATACCAGAAACCAGTCCTCAGCTGGTGCAAAATGGCATTGCTCTGGTTAAATGAGTGGAGATCTGTTGATTTAGATCTGCTTGAGATTAGTTCGAGATTAGATAGTTTAAGGTTAAAAAAAGTCTAAGAAGAAACTCTAGGAGAAAATGCTTTCTACATCATCTTTGCAAAGGTTAGTCATAAAATAACTCCTGAAATGACTCTTAGAAAATTAGATCCTAATTTTCCACTGTGTTCCAGTTTGGGTAGTCTTTTGTAACAAGCCAAAGGCAGGGCAGATTGTCTGCCTATTACCAGTGTAATTTGTCAGCTGCACCCAGACTGTATGGCATGAAGTAGCTACATCAGAGAGAAGACCATGCAAAATCACGTTTCCTGACTTTAGGATCATTAATTAACCCATTTAACTCTAAGAAGATAGAAGTAGGTTTACATTTATTTAATACCATGCAGAATTTTATAAAGAGGATAAAATCTTCAAAGTGGTTCAGTAAACTATTAAAACTTACTACAGTCCATTCAAATAATAAATAAAAAATTTGATCACGTGAGCATGAGTGGATTCTGTTTATGGATTGCAATAGACTGCAGTATCTTTTGAAAGAACTATCCAACTAATCCTTGCCAATTATCTGATCAGAAAGGCAAGTCACCAGTTACTCTTTTAAGAGTGTAACACCTTAAGTGACTGTACTCACCTAGGTACACTTGTCTACTTTTATATACTTCGCCTTTGCTGTATCATGGCTTATGTTTTACCATGAAACAGACTGCTGACTGAAAACAGAACCGTTGGTGAACAGAATGGGAACATGAGACCATTGCTGTTGTGGCTGATTTGTTGCAATGCCATAAACTGGAGTTTGTTTTTAGCTCATTTGTTCAGGTTTGTTTTTTTCTTTTTTCATTTAGAATTCATTGATTAGTTTTCCTTTTTTCTTTTAAGTACTTGCATCATCTTTGCATTTAAATCCACTGTGGCATTTAAAAAAGGCATATTCCAGAGTCTGCTGTCTCTTTTGATAGCTGTTCAATGGCATACTTAACATCCAAGCTCAGATAAAAGTATGACCTGCAAAATACATATCCATTCTCTGCAGGTTTAGGGAGAATGTCCTCCTTACCAGATGGACTTTTTTAGATATGAATGTGGATTCCTTAGTCAGAATGAAATAAGTCTTAGCATTGCAAATGATGCATTAAGAATTAATTCCCTATTCTTCTCCCCTGTAATTCTATTTCCTTCTTTAACTTTGCTTGCACTTCTGTATTGTTTCTATGAGGCTATCTCCAAAGCAAAATAACCGAGGCATAGGCTAGGAATCTCTTCCAGATCTCCCATAGGAAGAACAAATATTATATATTAGTCAGCCACTGGGCTGACAGAAAAGTGCTTCTTCATGCCCAGAAATTTTAAAGTCAAGTATGTACATGTCTTTAAAGCTCAGCTTGTAAATAATTTTCAGATGTTTTTGAGGCATGTCATTTAACATCAACAATCCTACTGTCCTGAGGATGAATTGAGAAAAGGAAACATAATGACCTAAGGTATATCAATGCTTTCTCAAAAGTTGTTGTGTCCTAAGTATCTTTAAATTATAGCACGCCTGAAAATAAAAGAGAAACAGGTGAGTAACCTTCATGCTGCTGAACAAATCATCCTCTCCAATACACTGGTCCTGGCACCAGCCTCCCAAGAGCTGGCCAACTGACAGACAATCAGCATTCTGAATCTGACTGTGAAAAGTTTCTCTAATAAGCTGATTCAGGGTAAAAACAGGAAAGGTTTCCTCCACTCTACCAGTGGTTTTACACAGACCATCCCTGTGGAAGTTAGGCTGGCTTTTTTCTAGGTGCAGAATTGAATATTCCTTCCTGCTGTTTTTTAATGAGCTTTGCAGATAAGGTGAATGACACTGGCCATCTTCAGGGAAAAGATCTCTCCTCAGTGACAAATGACAAGTGTTCTTTTCCTGGATGTCAGCCAGTTTTTCCTCATGGAGGTAACAGAAGAATTTGGGGAGCTTGGGGATATACACTAAAATTTGGAGTTAAGCCGTTCCTAGCTGTTAAAACTCACTGGTGAGCGAGTGGATCTGCTATATGTAGACTGTCAATGTTTCCTTTTCAGCTTCCAATGCTGTCAGTCTGGTATCTTTCATGAGTACTTTGCACTATAGAAATTAGAGATGGAAAAGACCTATTAGGTCATCTAGTTTACCTACCTGCCAGAGCAAGATTCTTTCCTACAGTATGTATTTGGCCATAAGAGCAGACGGAGATGTAATATTCAGATGTTGCAGTACCTTTAATAGTAGTAGATTTAGTCTTCAGAAGTTGTGATATCAAAATTACAGACATCACCCAGCACATGTCTGCAACTTTTCTGAAGGGAAATATATCTTGGAAGACTTCTGATGATGATAACTGTCCTCCTGCTATCGTATTCAATACAATGCACATGGACAGGTATTACATTTTATTAGTTACATGACTTGCTGCTTTATGCTTAAGGAAATCACACTTCATGACACAAGAAGAAAAAACTAAAACGGATCTGACAAACTTCAATGAAAGTAAGTAAATAAAATAAGAAAGCTGAATAAGTATTACCTGACAGTTGTTTTTTGCCTCAAAATCACCTCGCCCAGACTGCTTCTCCTTGCTCAGCTTTAGGTCACTTTCTCGGAGCAGGTAGCAAACCAGCCATTTATATGCTGCTAAAGGAACTGAAAAAGAGAAACCCCAAATTCTTAATATTCACGTTTATAATGCAAGAAGTCACATGCAGATTCCACTGCAGTCTCAGTTTTTGTTACCCACTCTGAAAAGTTCAAGTGTTAATTAACCAATCTATTAACATGACACTTTGCCCACTACAGTAGCTGCAGAAAATAACAGCTGGGTACGATAGTCAGGTTGTACCTGTACAGTGCAGGCGTACCACGGCTTACCATACACTAGTTCAAACCGGCCCCAAGCTAACAGACAAGGTATATCCACAGCTCAATTTAGAGACAAATATTTTCTGACTCAATCATATTTTTTAGCTTGTTATTTTCTTCCCATATTAAGACTCAGGTCTACAAGGTACTCAGTATGTCCTAAGAATATAAGAAAAGAAGACATTTCATGGACCCATCCCTTTGCAATTGTGCAATGATGCTACGTACTGCCAAGCCTGTGACTTCTAAGCTTGCAAAGGTGGCTGCATGGAACTGCATTTGAACTAACGGCTTTCTATGTAAGTGTGTTATACTTTTAGAGCAGCCCGGAACTAGTAAGGAAAAAAGTACTGCAGCATAAAGTGCTTGTATGAATCCTGCTTGCTTGTTGCTTAGCTTAAGATTTAATGTACAGTATTATTCAGGCAATTGTGAGTGTTTACGTGCTGCCTAAATTTGGGCACCTAAATTAATAGTCAAGTTTCTAACAGAATGCAATAAAACAGATTCAGGTATTTTTAAAACTAAAGTCTGGTTCAGTAGGTATTACAAGAGAGGAGAGAACATATGCTTAGGTATCAGTTGGTGCTCTGCTGGATGTCACAAGCTGGAGACATACAACAAAGAAGAAAGCAAGCTGTTGTTTTGAACCACTCTTTGTATTCTGAAGTTATTCGGATTTCACCCTATAGCCATTATGATACTACCTCACTTGGTGCTGTGCATCACTATCAGAAATTCAGCTTTTTTGCAATTATTTGAGCATGAAGTGGTTACTGAATTCTAGGAATCAACTCAATTGCCCCTTACATATTAGGAGTGGAGTTTCTCCCTCCAGCATGTTCTCAGTTTCACAGATTCACTTTTGCTCAACTCTCTGTCACTATCTGATTATTTGTTCATTTCTTTGCTAATTTTTGCCTCCAAGGGCCAGTCTGGAGACACAGGCACACAAAGGTGGGAATGGCATGTAATGTCACCTTGATTTGATTACAGCAGAATAAGCCAGGACAACTGCAGGGAAATTTCTTTCACCGTTACTCATTTTTCTCCATGTAACCAAAAGCAATGGTAAAAAGTGAAGATACTTAAGAGTCTTTTCAACATATTTATAAATCACTTGCATGGTTTTCTAAAATAAGATCTTTTAATGATATAAGGGTGATGGCAGTTAATGCCCCTCACAATAGTTTCACTGGAAAACAACAATTAAGTGGCAAAAAACTCTAGATGCTATTTTAGAGGAACAAAAATATCTGCTGCTATCCTCCATTCCAGACTTGAGGCTGGGGATGGTAGGACATATTTTGAAATGAAAACTGTTTTCCTAGTAAACTGAAATGCAAATAGAACAAAGAAAGTCAGCAAATAGTAATATGACAAAATCTAATATACAGAAGAGGTTAAATCTCAAATCTCTGGAAAGCAGTTTAAGGTTCTAGAATCAATTTAACAACAGCAGATGGCTACCTGAGGAGTCCATGCAATCTTCAACACTACTGGCTGTAAATTTCCAGTCTATGATACGATGGTAGTCTTGCAAGAAGTTTATTGTTCCAAAAGGAGATTCAAAAGGCACTTTATCTGAAATACCAAAGAAAATAAAAATGA
Organism: Eurypyga helias; assembly: GCF_000690775.1. Taxonomy (NCBI): domain Eukaryota; kingdom Metazoa; phylum Chordata; class Aves; order Eurypygiformes; family Eurypygidae; genus Eurypyga; species Eurypyga helias. Next base: position 7,912 of record NW_010254271.1, read on the forward strand.
TTTATGAGACAAGAAATCAGACTCTTTGGAACTGAAAGTCTATTACAAAACTATGCATATACTTGATAGGCCAAATGCAATTAGGCCATAATGTTTATTTTATTATGGCCTAGTCCAGCCAAATGAGAACTGGTGGACAAGTGCTGAAAAACCTGACATCACTGCCTACAAGCCCCCTAAGATTAAACTCCTATTGCTGAGTTTTCCAATTCCCTAAATGGTGGTGAAACTCATTGCTAGGAAATTGAAAGAAAATCTAGAGAGCTACAAATCATGCTGATGGACACTGCTACTAAGTTAGGTAATATTAACTGGTTTAAGTACAATGAGCAGAGGGTAATCAGGACAACTTTAGGAGTAGTTCCATTGAACTACTTCTCAGGGAGTAAGATACTACCTAATCTGATAAGGGATGGCAAAACATCTGCAAGACTTAAGTGAAAGAATATCTCTTGCAGCAAATATCCGTGTATTGTGAACCTATCATATGATGTCTGTAGCACATTATTTATGCTCTACAAAATGATGAAATGACTGTCAATTGCTTTCAGTATGAAATTACCTCCTCATTTCATTATCTACACACTGCTGGGTCCAGCATAGGATTCCGCAATGAAAACCTACCTCTTATGCAATTTATCCAGCTCATTAAGTAGTTGCTGGTTTGCTGAAGCAGGACGTTGTTATCTCCCTCATATGTGCAGTTTGGATCATTGTCATTTCGGATTTCACCCAGACGATTCACTTAACAAGAACAAGTGCACAATTTAATACATTGCAATGTATTAATGGAATCTAAGAGAGAAGAAATAATTATTCTCAGATAAGATGCAAGAGAGTTGTTTATGCCTGTAGTCTGTAACTTACTGGCAAGGTAACCGTGTCCTCCACAAGCTTCTCGACACTCCTGGGCTGCCTGCTGAGCAGTCCAAGAAGACAGTGGTTTGCTGGCAGCAGATAAGGCGTGAATCTCACGTCCCAAATCAGCCTTTGTGAAAAACAAGTTAAATGTGAGTAATAACTTTTACACAAAGAAAGTTTGTGACCAGCTAAAGCCATAGATACGTGTACCGCTTTATAATGAAAAAAGAGTAACTGGCAATACATAAATAAAATTTTATGAGACCTATGTATGGGCAGAGTGTATTTTTCTTCTGCCACCAAAAAAAAAAACCCTGCCACAGCTGAAAAACCTGCAGCACTTTCTTATATGGGACAGCAATAATTTGTGCCAGGTAATGGACACATGGATACATCTCAGCTCAGATGTGCCAAGTGACATGGTATTGTATGGGAGAGTTCACTTTTCCTCCCAAGGATGGTGGTTGAATGTGGCATGTCCAGAGAAACCTTCTGTCCTCTCTGTGACATAAGCAATCCCTCTCACCCCAGTCAGCAAGGGGATATTGATATTTACTGCCTTACATGGTTTCCACTGATCTTTCAAGTATCAGTTTTGCAAAGAGTAGGAAAACTGTCCTACTCTCAATTTATACTCCCTCAATTTCCAGATAATCACAGTAGTCGGCATTTACACTAACTTTGTGGGCCTTCCTTTGAAAATGTGTTTGGAATTCCAGTGTCTAGATATAGTGGGTTGATACAATCAAAGTTTGTTTAACAGTAACTACCTGGTTGGTTTTTTGGTTTGGTTTTTCTTTGTGGTTTTTTTTTTTAAAGATCTCCTGTACAACAAAAGGAATTCATAAGGATTACACTCTTAACATTGTAATCAGATTTTTCTCTATCACAGTATCTTTTCTGAAAACCACTGCTTTGCCTAAGGTTAGCACAAACGTATGAAGTATTAGATTAAAAAAATTGAACAGATTCTTCTGTGGTTTGCACAAAGAGGAGAAATTAGAATATCCAACCATTAGCACACAAGTCTTTCATGACCTTTATTTTAGCTGAAAAATGTCTGAGGGTTTAAGCAAGATCTGAGCAACACACAGCCAGTGTGTTGGCCCTAAAAATTAATACTGTCAATTTAAAAAAAAAAAAAAAAAAAATTGATATGCTATAAAAAAAACCATACTGCAGTTATTTTGGTAAAGAATCAGTCCTTGCACAGAGACAGATAGATCAAACATTTTCCCTGTAAAGGGCTGACTTCCAGTGGTTTGATTGCAGGTGAGAAATTCAGCATTAAGACTCAAAAGTCTTTTTTCTCCCAAATTTATCCTAATGCATGAATATGAATCGCAAACTCAAGCCAGACTCACAGAGTCTGTCCAGGAATTAAGAACAGTATCATTTCGGAAAGTCTTTGATATATGGCCCCCACTGTCTAATTTGCGAGAGTTGTAAGCTGAATTTACATTATCATAATACATTTATGATAAACAAATTTTCAAGGGAACATAACCTTAAATCCCATAGAAATCAATAAAACTTTAACCACTACATCAAAAATAATTTTGATGCTTTTCTAAATGCAACTTTAACCACCATTCTGTATGCCCCATATTTCTGAAACATTGCTCTAGCATTCTTGATTTTAAGATGGCTTCTTAGCTAACAAGAAATGTGTAAATATCTCACCTGTCTCTGACTCCTTTGCTTTGTCAATAAGCCTGCATAAAATTCTATGAAGTTCTCAAACAGGGATTTGGAGAAATAATCTAAGGCATATGCGGCAGCCAGATAAGGAAGAAGACGCCATTGCTAGAACAAAAATTAAATAGATTTGATTGCAAATTGTTATGTATTTTTTTATAGTTACATATATGTAACTACCTTACAATATTGAACCAACCCATTCATTTTTACTTTGTTCAGATTGGAAAACTGTTATATAAAGATTAAAACTACGCCATCCATGAACATAATTAAGTGTAACTATACACAAGTTACAGTTACATTATTCTAGTTCATGCATGTGATGACATTTCATGAACAAAAGTTTATGACATTTTATGAACTTGTGATAAACATTCTGTTAAACCAGTGCAAAAATTCACTGACACTTTGGGGACCAACGACATATTTTTGCCCTGTGTTTGGACAACGTCTGGCATGCCAGGGCCGGTCATGATTTATGCGTTTTTCAGTACCAAAATGCGAAACTGTTGTTGGTACAGCTATAACAGTTCCACTTGCTTGTCCACTGCTGAATGTACTCTAGCACTAGTTGCATTCTGCAAAAAAACCCCAGGGCTGGGAAGCAGAGGAAAAAGCATCTTTGCTGCTCCATGCAATTAGGAGCCCATGAAGGAAATGAGAAACTGCTTGGAAAACCTTCTGTGGTAAAGCAAGAAGAGAATGAGAGGTTCAGCAAGAGCCCACAGAACACGCCAAAACTGAGCAGAATTGAGAGACTCAAAGAATAGTGGGAAGCAGACCCCAGCGTTTGCAGAAGAGGTCGAAAGAAGGTGGCTTTTGACAGTTTGTAGAAACCCACTACATCTTGCAAAGTTGCAAGACTAAGTGCAAATCTGGAAAAAAGCAACCACTTCGCAAGGACAAAGTGGGCAGGTTTGTTCTCAGCACTTCTTACATATTAACCTTCCTCATTCAGCAGACCCGAGTTTTCTCTATTTCCCAGTTACCCTACACACTATTCTATTTTTTTTAAGAAGAAAAGGTATTTTTCACCTGCATAATCTGCTGAAAAGCTTTGGTTATATTAGTGCTAGCTTGAGACTTCACCACGATGAATGTCATTGATTTCTGTAATTTTAAAGCATAAAGGCTAAAAAAGAGAAAGTTAGCAGAGAAGCAAAAGAGACATGGACATTTTTAAACAAATACTATTTTCTCCATCTGCGGCACTTTAACGTGTGCATAGAAGCCAGTCTTTCTCTGAAAAGGTTACTATTTTAGAAGAAAAATGTTTCTAGGTACTTCAGAGAAACGTGAGTATTTGGGGTTTTGTTATTCCAAGAACTTATGTCAAAAGTCTGATCATGCCAGGAGGTCTTGAGTTGGAATGAACCTCCACAGCTGCACTGGAATGCCACTTCAGATGACACTGACAACTTTAATCTCACTACCTTCGGTGTTGCTATTTTTATCTGCAGTAGCTCTGAATCTGAGTTTCATGGATTTACCTGTGTTTGGTATTCAAGGACGGGTATTTCTTCTTCATCAGTTGGTCCAAACTGACGTCGAGCTGCTGAGAAGCGAATGGCTATCGATAAGGCAAGCTTTAAATTGGTTGTGGAAACTGCCGTGATCAGAATTCTGCCAGTGGACAAGGATCCCAGAGCTGCACTAAAACGCTCTTTAACATCCTGAATGAATAAAAGGCACAGACTGAAGGGTGAGGCTGTTTAATTTACCACCCCTGTAAAGAGACAACTCTGGTAGCGTGATCAGAATCCCAGAGGATTTGCCAATTTTCTTTCCTGACACATTCAGATAAGGCATTCAGGCAAGACTCAGAGTAGTTCCTCTCAGCTAATTTGGGATCAGTTGGGTAGCACAAAGAGCAAGAATTCAGTAAAACCAGTAAGGTGAGCTGAGACATCTCTGAAAGGCAATTAAAAACCAGCATTCCGAGTATCTTGTGTAAAATTGTCAGCCTTATTTAAGTCAAGCTATCAACATGAGAGACCCATGTTCCCATTTCTTAAACTACTTGTACCTTTGTATATTTAATGAACTTTACTAATGAAACAAAACCTTGACTGACTCCCTGATTCATACCTTGACAGAACTTGAGTAGTTCCCCTCAGCTGTGACATCTCCAGCTATATTCAGGATGCTTTCTTTAGGTATCCTGACACTGTGGAACATGGCAAATCTGTTTAAACAAATACACAATACGCAATGTAAAATCTACCTGGACATAGTCAGAGGCGTCTACATGACAGAGAAAAGGTCACAACAAACACACGATTGCACAATGATCTCAGGCATATCAGTGAACTGAAAACAGTGCCCATCAAGGCAGGTAGGTATTTTTAGGAGGGTGTACTTGGGAGAATAAAGGCTTTCAGACTCGGGGCAGCAGAGGAAATTCAAAATGGGAAATTATTTGTTGTAACTCTTCAGTTTGTTTCACTAAAGAAAAAGATTATGCCTACAAAACTAAACACTTCATTGACACTAGGAGACCATTTTAGCAGCTTCGTAAGTAAAGAAGTAAAGAAGTAATGGAAGGATGAGCAATGTATTCTGTTTGACAAGAGAGACAAGTTGCTACTTAGAGACCTTATACAGAGGTATAGGTCTTGATAGACACTCACCGACAGCCCAGAAACCTGAACTGAATTCTCAGTCTGCATGAGTTTAGGTCAATTACTTAGCTTGGTATCTCAGTCATCAAAAAGTTTGGGAAGACAAACTTCCTTCTCTGCATATAACCTGACTGAGCCATACTGACTCCTCACAATTCCCTGCTGCAAATAATTCTGCTGAACATTGTTCAGTCCAGTCTGGAAACTGCTATATATTTTTATGAGTCTAAAATATAGATCTGTGAGGATCGTTCATGTTACTGCAATACAAATGAGAACATAGCTGAAATAGCGCCCTGAGAAGGAACTGAATGGAGGATTTTCCTTTGTTTAAACTCAAACTAGGATTTCTGTTCCTTGGAATGTGGCACCTTAAAGAGGAAAAGCAAGATAACCTTTTCTAAATTGTGGCATCCTAGCAGCAATAAAGAAGGAAGTTGTTAGAATAGGCAGAATGTCCTGAGTATTCATATTCTTCAGGAAGAAAGTGTGTGGACAGTTTCACCCTAATGGGCAATACAGCTTGGCACAATAGCAGCAGTATCAGCTCTACTCACGAATATCTCAGCATCTAATAGCACTTGAAAAGCTGTATTTGTAATCAAAGAAAATTCCTTCTTCCTGCCAATACAGGCTGATCTATTTAATAAGGCTCACGAGAGCCAGGTCTTTCACATTAATAAATTACATAAGGGCTGTATTGCTGCGTGTGCTTTAAAATTACGAGTTGTTTCCAAGGAAACATATCTGCATACTGAATTTATTCAGCCGTAGAGATACACAGAATTTTTGGGCTTAGCCACAGAGAAAACCATGCTATCCTAACCAAGAACCAGCTGCTTACTGGCTTTAACCATGCTAAAAAGTGCTTTATTCAGTGCCAGTTTCACTGAGACAACACTACTTTGTAACAGAAACACATTCAGAATTTCCAAAAATCTGATTCCCATCTTTGTTAATATTTTTTTCATATCATTGAAAATGAAAAATCTCACTCAAAAGATCTTTTGATTAAATTCACATTCTCTGTTCCTTATATCCCAAATAAAAATCCATCACAACTAAAACTGTATAGCAACTTCAACATTTTTAAGCAGCAGCATGCATATTAGACAGAACTTGAGCTTTTAAATTATTATTACTTCTTACTTTCATTAAAAGAAAGTATGTGTGGCAAGGTTTAGGTCCCTAGCTTAGCACTCTTTTCCTAGTTTCTGTACATCCACACAGCTACACGAAGGAGTCTCAAATGTGTTCAAACAAATGATGAGGAAGACACTAATTACTGAAGAATACTTTCTTGATATGATACCTGCCAGTCATAGCACGTTGGCAGCTAAGCACTGGCATTTTTTTTATAAGTCATTAGAGCAAATGAGAATTTTAAAGAGGAATCTGAGCAATGAAAGTAAGGGAGCTTCATGGATGTTTATAAAGGATCCCTCCCAAGTAGGAAAAGATGCATGGAAGAAAGCAATGAAATATTATTTTGAAAAGCTATTGAATAGTTGTTAAAAACTGGAATCGTAAGACAGATCAAAGGAAGAGTTGACCTAACAGGGAGACGATACAATTTATGGGGCACAGATTAGGAAGACATTTCAAAGGGCTCTAGCTCTTGGACCTTCTCTTCGAAAACATGTATTTCAAGCATGTTTAGTCCTGTGTGTGATGAACAGTAGATTCGTGGTAGTAATGAAAATCAACATGTTAAATTGCCCTTTTGTGATTTTCACTGTAGTAGTGATTAGTTCAATTCATTCAGAAAAGCTGTGCAGCTGAAGAAAATTGTTTATATTGATACGTGCTTGAAACTCTAGAAGATTCAAAAAGCAACTTCAAACCTACTGATATATAAATATATACGCTAATAATCCACTTCTAGGAAATTCAAGCCTACTAATATTTAACATGTGGCAGATGTGCACCAAATATAACAGCACCCAAAATGACCTCAACAGTTTTACTCACTTTCATCTGTTGTGATACAACCCCAAATGGTTAAATCTAGAAGTTTTTTGCTGGAAGGAGCAAAAAATTTGTAGAAAGTTTTATTATAATGTCTGACATAAATATAATGTAGCTAATTCTGCATCACAAAAAAGACTACCTAGACTTATTTTGATTAAAACCCACATGTATACCCTTCTTATAATGATGTTTTTCAGAGCTAGTGAACCAGAATACTGTTCCAACCATTTCCAACCATTATATAACACTCTATTTTCTTAAAATCAAAATTAGTTCAAATAAGAGTTTTTCAAAGTTTAGATTTCTTTTCCTTGATACTGTCCATTAAAGATACATTATTTGCTTATTTTTCTGTAAGCTGCTATCAAAATAAACACGTATGTGACAGCAAAAACTTTAAGAAGCAAAAGAGGAAGACAGAGCTAGCAATTGAAAAATTACACAGAACATTACCATGCTTAAAGAAATAAGATATATTGCCTATAAGCACCGCTGTCAAAAATAAAAGCAGAACCTTACAGGACTTGGGAGTTAGGTGACCTTGTGAGATCACTGCCAACTGCTGTTGTGCTCCTTCTCCAAGAACTTTGAAATTGTTAGATATACTGGCCAATTTGAACTTGATATCGGAACATATTAAAAATAAATAGTAAGATTTAATGAAGTCAATGATCACATTTCTAATGGTTATTAGCCTAGAAAGTATTGTGAATAGACATGGACCACATCTGTCAACGCATTCAGGGAAAAGATCTCCTTACAGAGTTGAAGAAATACCTTACAAGAATGGAACTGTATACAGAGTCATGGGGATATCATGTACCAGCACGTTTGGAAAATGGCTAAATTTCACATGGTGATGGCAAGACCATAGGTTTGCAAGCTACCCTACTTAGGGCCTCTTCTGCACGGCAAACAGTGGGACTGAGATCAAGGCCTCTCAGCAAGAAAGATCGCTGTCCCTTTAAATATATATATTATAGGGCTCTATAGCAGTGGGCAATTTTGCGTCATCCAGCCTGTAAAAACCAACTGTATCACATAGATTTCTACCTAGATTAGCTGAGCAGTGTGAAGCGCTATTCCAATAAAGAGTCCTTGTTTGGGTTCTCTGGACAGTAGTTTAGGAAACATTTCAAGCAAAGTTAACCCTACTGACTTTAAATCATGCAACAGTAATTCATCTGGTATACAGTAATGTTGATTAAAATAGAGCAGCTGGAAAAGCTAAGAGCTCCTTTTGCCTGTACCAAATTAATAAGCTGTTAGCTATAGTACAAATAGCTCAAACATGCTTTGTTGAATTTCAGACTCACTAAAATGCCTTTTCTGCCAGCTTTTGTTATTGACTACCTTAGACATGGTGCAGTGACAGTTTCTTCAACCCTTCCAGCCAGAAACGGAAAGCAGGTGAATGGTATTGGAAAGCTGTGAGTCAAGTGATCTCACAACTGTTTATGGGATACAGTAAACGTTGGGAAGAATAACACTTCAGAGGTTTGGTGAAAAACTTGCAGAAGGAAAGAAAACAGCCACGTATTCCAGACTGAAACTCATAGAAGGGTTAGTTGGAAGTCATAGAGAAACTGGGGAAAACTGCAAGGCAATATTTTAGCTCTGGTTTCTACAATCAAGGCTCTAATCTAAGAATGTGGCTCTGATCTAAGAATGTATCTCTAACAGCAATGCTCAAGATCAGTAATAAAACAATATAGCGTATTATAGGTCCCCTAATCCTACCTTAATGGACTTCATGGACATACAAAAACCCACTCACCCTAAAGTTCTTACAGTCCAAGTACCAGTCTTGCAAGGAGTTCTGGAGGTGCAGACTCCTGCAACTGTTGAGAGCTGACAGACCTCTGCTAAGAGAAGGAAAAAGGTTGTTTGAAGTTCACTGAGATGCGGGGCTGTATTTCTGTGGGTGATAAATGCACGACCAGATCTGAAACTGCCTTTCCCCACTAGCACCATCAAGTGCCTGTGAACTGGCTATGGCTACACAGTTCTGAGATACTTGCGAGTGACAAAAGTGAGGGGATAAGGCAGCACACTTCAGCAATGTGACTACATCTTAGCAACGTGCACAGCACCATATGTACCCATACAGCGTCTAACGATTGTAGAAAGTAAGTGGAGGGGGTAAAACAGGGAAATGTCAATGATCCCCCTGCGCAAATCACTGTTTTAACTTAAATTGCAAATATGCAAGATGTATCTGGCAAAATACTTGGTTTAACTGTGAAAATGGCACTGTTCACAAGGATTGAACGATTGATGGTACTGTTTTCAGATAATGTAAGTACAGGTACAAGCATTTTTAACATTTATTTTTATTTCATAGCGGCTTCATTACTATTGCAATTGCTTGTGACTGGTCAGAGGCTGCAAGACAATAAGAATGTTAAACAAGCATAGCTGAGAAGCAGGAGTGATTCCTACTCTTGCTTTCTTATCCACATCCCTGTACTGTCCCTTTCCCTGTAGTGGAACAGAATCTCCTGTGACCTTGCAGTGAACCTGATCTGACAAACGATCTGGTTAAGATGGCCAAATTTGGGGTTTTTTTGTCAGATTAGTTTTCAGGCAGTTCCAGTTCCCTAGCTGAGTCTCCTATACCACTACACAAATGTCTGTCCTGGCATAAAGAAAAAAGACAGTGTGGGAGTAGAAAGCAAACAACCAAAGAAGCTGAGTATGGAAATTATCTTCATCCAACTACTGCTTCAGCTTGTAAAATGAAGCTCCAAGAGACTATGTAGACTTCAACCATGTATTACAGCTCCTATCATCCTCGTAAAACAACTGCAACCACTGCAAAATCTAAATAAGAGTTAAGAGGATAAATACTAGGAGACAAAAACCCTTTGAAGGACCAGACTTTCATTTGTTCTACCCTTAAACTAGCAGTAGCACAATCTTAAGGTATTATTGGCATTGATACTGAAATAGCAACAAAGAAAAAAAAAAAGAACCATTTGAAAGTCATCTGTAAAGGCTTGGAGGTTTTGTGTGATGTATGCTGTCGTCACCAATATACAAGGAATTGCAGTGAGGGCTTTCAGAACCTGCAATCTCTTTTTTTTCTGCCCAATAAATCCCCTTTACCCATTTCCTCTTGGCTCTTTTGTTTTCAGGATCCAGAAGACTGAATCTGGCCTCGCTGACTGCTACAGAACATGCTCAGTGTCTTAGCATGTTGTATGTGTGGAGAGACTGATCACATTTTAATTGCACACGAAGCATTGTTAAACAGCTAATAAACAACTTCAGTTTTCCAAAGTCCATAATTGTAATTAGATACAGTCAACAATTCTTCTTCCCCCAGAAAAGATCTTTTTCTTCCCTACAAACCATTCAGTTAAAATAAACTGCTCTCTCTTTGGCAGGGGTTTCCTGTATCTTTGATAGCTCCATTTCACTAGTGCTTCCCTTACAGGTTTTGTCTGCTGAACAAACCGTATACCCATGATCAGTGGCTAGAGCTGAATGAGCTCAAAGCATGTTTTACAAAGACAGGCATGTTAAGCAAGACCTTAGAAACACAATTATAACTGATTTTCATGACTTCTATTTCTAGAAGCTAGTTACAACTGGACATGAAACTGGCTCACCACTTAGTGGCAATCATTTACTGATGGGCACAGCAGTAATGGGTAATTTTGGTAATGTTACATGAGCCAGGGCAAGCAGAAGAAAAACAAACACAAAGGGAAGAAACGGAAATGGACATCAGCAGTTACCCAAGCTCTTGCTTTATGTCCCTCCTCTTACGCCTGCCATTCATTTTATTGAAAAGCCCCTAGACCCCAAATACACAGAGTTTTTTTCAGTAATTGTTTTTCTCCTCAGTTACTTCCATTCTGACACCCCAGTAAACAGCACATTTCAAAGACTTCCAGAGCATTAGGAACAGGTGAACATTTTATATTATAAAAATAAAGGCTGAAGCACTTGCATCCCCTGGTGGCAGTCAGATTTATTTTTTGGTAACAAAACAAAACCTAAACTCTACATAAGTCAGAATTCTATTTTTAACCATTTATCTATTGGTTACACAAATTGTTGTAAATGACAGAAAGAAAAATATTTCAAAGTGATTTTTTGGCAGAGTAGCTGAAGTTACAAGGACTTGCAAAACCCATGTGATTTTAGGACATTCCAGTTATGATGCCCTTATTAAGAATGATTTGCAAAGACAAAAGGAGCAGGCTAGTCAACTGGATTTATACTGCAAAAATTCCCACACTACTTCCAAAATTATTTCTCTTACTGAAAACATTACTCTGCCATTAGCAGGAAAACAGCCTTCAGCCAGACTACCCAAGAGATTAATTGTTTTCCAAAACCAGAAGGGACAACTACAATCACCTACTCTGTTTTCTTACATAGCATAAATCAATGGCATTTTCCTATGAAGCTCTGGAATTTCTTCCCCATATCCTACATAAGTGTTCAGGAGTTTAACTCTGTACATGAAAATTAGCATAAACTTTTTGAAGTGCAGGAACAAAATCTGACATCTCTGCCAGAGATGTCAGACTCTGATCTTCACTCTGACCATTTATCCTGAGCATCATTACATGGAAATATATCTGATTAACTAAGTATCTGTGGTAGTTGAACCAGACTTCATGTATACGTTCCAAAAACTGGCAAAGCGTGCAGCAGAGACTAACACATACAGTCACAGCACAATTGAACGTTTTCTTGTCACCACATACAACAGGCTTTAGAGTGCACAAGAACTGCAGGCTGTGCTTTCTCTGGGGTAAACTAGGACATAAAATTACTAAACTGCTTAGGAAAACACCTTGACGAGGCAGTGGCTCAGGAGGAAACATGTCCCTGTGAATCCTGGCATTTTGCAGATCATGCAACCAAAGGTCCAGCTTACATAGCGGCATAGCTTGTCCTCTCTGCAAACAAATGTAGAGGTAGAAGCTACTACCTCTCCAGCCCCCATCCAGACCTTCCGGTACCTCTGAGAAGCCATGTGTACAAGTTCTGACACTTCTGACATCTCAGGAAGAGCAGGAAGCTTGCAAAGTGAAAACTAGTTCTCTAGTTCTTATCAACAGTGTTGGCACCTAGCTTCAGGCCTCTCCAAAGCAAACAGCTGGGGTAGATCAGGAACAGAGGCTCCCAAAGTTTTCAGAAGGGTATCTAGAGGTAACCCTCGGGTTCCCTTGTCCCTCTAACTTAATCTGCAGATGCTCTCTTAAGCTTCCTAGTGCAGGGACTGTCTTAATCCACACTTAAGAGATCTAAATCCGTGATGGGGCTTCTCAGGCACTGCTGTATGCAGAAAATAATAATATATTTCTAAAGTAGCATATGCAAATAGAAATATTGGAATTCCTTAAGATTGCTTTAAATGACATGCGATGTCACAACTAAGGAAAGAGATTCCATCTGACATTAAGATAGGAAGTTATTGGTATATCTTATTTACAGTGTATTATGTGGATTGTCACTTCAGATTATTCAGTTATTACTAGTATTTTAAGAAATGCTCTATTTTTTTCCAAGTAGGTCAAAGGATGCATTAAAATTATGCACACTTTGATGTTATGTGACAAGCACACTCTTCTCCTTCCTCATGTTGCAAATAAAACTATGCTTCAAATTAAGAACGTACAGCAGAATTTGATCATTTCTACAGAAACATGAAGCCCATTGACATTTAGATTACTCAGGCCCATGTTGCTGTGCCATCTGGTGGCTACTAGTTTGTAATGCAGATGCAAGCAAAAAATATCGACCAAAACTGAAACCCACTTCTTTTCCAGGCCTTTTCTCACACTTTTCCTCTATAAAACTTAATATTCTACATGCTTGTTAAATTTTTATTTTGTCTGTGTCTTCAGGCAACAAAGCAACAATGAGAATGATTTACATGAATATGAGTCAGTGCTATGCTATGTGGGACATCAGGAGGTGTCTGGTACAAACAATGAAAGACCTTTTGGAAAGCCAGTCAAAAACATTACATTTGGAAGCAGGATACCTTAGGATATCGATACTTTGTTTACTTCAATGGCATGTTATGAAGGACAATACACGTATCTCTAGCGAACTGAATCAACAGAAAGAGGTAAGTTTGAGGCATAAAGAAGTGATGTGACATCCTCCTCTCACCTCACTATTTTAGGTCTCTGTCTTTACACAAAACTATATAACTAATACAGGGGTTTAAATCTTAAGTTTTACATAATGGCTGTTTTAATGCAGAAATCTACCTCAATTTCCTCACTGTCTCATCCCTATCAGGCATCTTTGGTTAGTAAAGCAGAGACACAGTAAGGCCATTTAAGTCTATGACTCAGAAATGGAGCCCCGGCACTTCCTTATTTCAACTGTACACAGAGAATACATAAAAAAATAACTAACCTTCTCCTCCTCTGAACTGATCAGGATTAGTCCAGAAATCCCATGGTTTAAATAAGATATCTAGCTTTTCTACTGGGTCTCATTAATCTTTCATCTTTACTAACAATAAACTTTGTCTGTGGAACTCCCTTAGCTTTCCTGTGGGCTCAAGAACGACAGACAGAGTAAGGAAGGGCTTACTCCCAGATGGATGCAGAGGCTGATTTAAGTTCTTCACTCAGAACTTAATAGGTTCTGCACCATCTACCGCAGTGGTGGTCGATGCTTCCACCCACAGAATCATACAATCTTTTAAGTTGGAAAAGTCCTTTAAGATCATCAAGTCCAACTGTTAACCTAGTACTGCTGTTATCACCAGACCAGCGCCCAGACCTCTCTCATGGGCAGGGACAGGCGGCAGAGCTGGCAG
>NW_010254272.1:0-22287 GCF_000690775.1 Eurypyga helias
GTTTGTTACAGCTTCTGTGGTAGCGTTGTATCTAAAAGCTAAGCCATTTCAGCCTTAGAACTGTGAGCCAAATCCTGTGCAAAGCTGCTTATTCATGTCTTTCAGTGACGCAAAAACGTTTTAGCTTTGTTTCTCACACACAGAGCATAAAGATCAGACAGTTCTAGTTGCCTCCGTGATCTTTCCATCCCCTGTGCTACCCCGTATGTTTCTGACAATGTCGTAAGCACTGTTTGACAGTTTTGGAACTACCGAGTTGAATGTTAACAAACCCTGTTGTGCAGTTTTTGCACAGAATGAAAACTTGAGATAATAGCAACAGAAGTCTCACCAGAAAAATCAGGTTGTCTTAATATGGGCAAAGTAGTGAATGGCTATGCTAACAGAGGCCCAAAGAAGAGGTGAAGACCAGAGAGTCACTACACTCACAAACTGTTCTGTGCGGCTGAAGCTTGGCTGCAAGTATTTTTCCTTCTAAATCCTTCATTTTCACCAATTACAATTCCACAGAGTAATTTCCTGTGTGAAGTTTAAGACTTAAACAGTTGTCCAAGGTAATTAACCCTGAGGCACTATAATTTTATAAACATTTGTGTGTATGTTTCTAATTCCAGTCTTGTACAACAGTTTAAATGAAAAGGCCAACTGTCTGTTATGTTACGAGCACCAGACTTTATTTTTTTTAACAAACATAACGTTCTACCTTTTAGTGTGGAAAGTAGGTGTGCGTTAGGTCTGACTTGGAGGAGTGACACTGAAGTGGAATTTTGGGATACTCTGGGCTAGCAAATAAGAAAAAGTACAGGGGCCACTAAAGACTGAGACAACAGTTTCACTACTCTTTATTTTTTATTACGGTATTTGTAACTAAATATTTGTATAGATGACTACATTTGCTTTTCCTTCTTAAGCCTCAGAAGGAAAGATTTTCATTTTTCCTCTCTGTTTTTTAAAAATTTTAACACTGATTTTCAGATATGTTCACAATTTCACCTAAAAGTGTTTTCTCAAATAAGATAACTGTCCTTCCTTTATGTGGATCTTGTTGCCTTTCCTGTGTGTCCTGCAACTTTTTAATTGTCATTTTAGTAGATATTTTAGTGAAAAAGATTTGTGTACATGTATATGTATATATATTAAAAATTGTGTATATATGCATTTGTAGCAAGCACACTTCAGGCACGTTTCTAAAATAATTTATTCTAAAACAATTGCAGTTTTAAACAGGTCTTTGAATCCAAATGTGAGAATTGACATCTATGTATAATCTAAATTTCTCATGTTATTTATTGCAGGTTCCTGCAATTCAGCAGAAAAGAACTGTAGCATTTCTAAATCAGTTTGTGGTTCACACAGTGCAGTTTCTCAACCGCTTTTCTACTGTTTGTGAAGAGGTATGTTTATTTTTTTCCCAGCTGTCTATTATACAGTGAAAAAAATCCTAGAAATGAGAACCATTCACTGAATTTGGTGCAATAATACTGGTAGCTTAAACCAAAAAATTAGTCTGCTTTCTGCTCAAGGTTTTCCTTGAGTGAGTGCTTAAGACAGATTTTTTTTCCCCAAGATATCCACATGAACTGCTGATTATACCACACTTAATCCTGTTTCCTTAAGCTTTTGCATTTGGCACAGTCTTTGAACTTTTTGATACGTGGAATTTGTTCTGAGCAGCTCCATCTGTGGATATCATCTTATTTTGGGAGAAGGTTGCCACATTCCTATGGTGCTGAATCCATTTTGACAGTCAGTATCCCTCTCATCTGTGTCCTAGGATATTGCATCAAAATTTGCTTTCACATTTTACCACCTTTAGTTTAAAAGGATGATACACTGAGCTCTGAATGTAAAGAAGTTTCATGTGGAAAAAAAGACAGTTTTTGGCAAGTGATTAGTATGGAACATGAAGCAGTTAATTTTAGTGTCTTGTAAAAAGAAAAAAAATAAAAATATTTAGTGTTAATAAGTTTTTGTGGTGACTTTAGTGTCAATATACCAGCCTGACGGGACTGGAATTGTCCACTGAACAGGGCAAGAGTGCTTCCTCCCTTGTAGAAAGGGTTTTTTCTAATGTTACATTGAGCTTAACCTTTTTGTCATTAGTGGGTTTTTTGTGACTATTTGCTAGTTTATTCAACAAAGACTGCTCTACAGCCCCAGCCAGCAGGGTTAGGGCAGCAGTCAGATGCAATTAGACTAAGCCATGTAATCTGAGAAATTCTGTGATTCGTTAGTAAAGTTTAGAGCCAGGCCCATGACAAGTATGAAGTTTGGCTACCACATCAACATACAGAGCTTCAGAGGGAAAAACGTGATTATTTCCTAGATTTTTAAACTTACTGTAACTTGATAGGTGGGACAGTGTAACTGCCCGGTGATGCTGTTGTCAGTTCTCCAAAACTCGGTGGTCACGTGATCTCAATATTACCACTTACACAGGCACTATGGAAATCAGAACACATGTATTTAAAGCCATCTTGAGCACGTAGCAACGTTGTGAAGTCTACTTAATAAAACAGTTATTAGTTAACCTAAACGTCTTGTTACCCAAGAGACTAAATAGTTGCTTTACAAACTCCTTGAAAAGTTTTTTGTATTTATGAAGTACAGAAGTGGTTTTAATGTGGAAGGTCCCAGTGTAAATCAGCAGAAGCCAAGAAGTTCAAAATTAGGGCTGAGACCATCCTTAACTCTTAAGTTTCTCGGCTCTTGTCTAGTCAAACTGACCCGGGAAGTTATATAACTGTCTTTGGTACATCTTTCCTCCCCTTTCCCCAGCTACATGTAGGGCACATAGTTCCTTTTCGTAGGAACTAACTCCCCTTCATGAACAAAGAACCATCTGTAAACAAGTCGATGCACTATCCAAAAAGACTAACTCCTGTCAGTCTCTTTTTACTTTTCCTAGCGTATTGGCAGAACTGCCATTTTCTTAGGGTGTTAAAGTTCTGCTTCAGAGCCAGGCAGAATCTTGCCAACGTGCCAGCAAGCTGTCAGAGTGGTACGTATCTGCCAGCCAGCATGCTAGCCAACTTCACTTGGACAGGTCTGATGGAGTATGGTAGTGATTAGTTAAAAGAGTGACAGTTCTTATAGGGTAATTTAGAACTTAAGTTGTTTTTTTTCTTTTTTTGAAGTGTCAAAATTAGATGGTGGTGCAACTGGAGCATATAGAGCTTCTGGTTAGTTCTTGTTCACTGCATTTTGACAATATAGGACTTTCAGTCACCTGCTGTGTTATTTATCAGATTTTTCTACTCTGTATTTGCTCTGTCACATACGCACAAGTTGCGTTTTTTCATCTTCCACATTTAGAAAAAGCTTTGAAGAAGGATGTTTTGGTAACTGTGAGAGTACAGTATGCCTAACATCATTCTCCAGTTGCCCAAAGTAATACCAAAGCTATTTACTTTGGCTTTCTTTTCGACATACTCTATCTTCATTTCTGTCAGGCATTACTTGGGAAAACTAACTGCCTAGTAAAATTATTTAAAATTTGAACCACTGTAGCTACTGTACTAAAAAGGGATGTCATTGCTTCCTTTATTTCATAATGTTACCATGTCATTTACGCTCTACCCTGCCTCCAGCAGGTAGAAGGCAGAAGTGATTTTGCTTAGCTAGATGTGACCAGTTTATATGTACAAGTGGCTTAGGGGAGTGTTTTCACGTCCTAATTGTTTTCTATTCTAGAAATTGTCTGCACTCTCTCTCCGTATCCAACAAATTGAAACAACACTCAATATTTTGGATGCAAAGGTTTGTATGTGTACAGACTTTGTCTTCTGTTAGTGACAGCCTCCTTGATTACATGCTTCCTTTTCATGGTCTGAATTGAGTAAATGAGGTTTCGTAATGATTTGAAGGAGATAATACAAAATGCTCTCATGGCAGTTCTCTGCATTCCTTGCCACTTACATTATGTAACATTTGAACCTGTTGCTGATACAGAAGAAAGGAACCAACAGCCCACAGTGGAAGTATTGGGATTGTCTCTGCTAAGCATATTGAGCAGGAAAGGAGCATTTGGTTTGTGAAAGGGCAGTGGAACTACATGGCAGCTTACTTGTGTTGATTTTATTGCAATGCTTGATTTTAAGGAAACAGAAGTTTTCTCATATCAAAGTATGCAACTTGTGCTGCGGTGGTACGGTACGAAATTCCATTTGCCATGCAAACTCTTAATAAATTTTTGCTTGCCTTTGTAAAGCAAAACCAGACTGTAAGGGTTTCAACTGGGATAAGAAAGATAAAGAGGTACGGTTTTGCTGATGTGAAACCTTCCTGGGGATTATGTGGTAAGCAGCGTATCACGTGTTACGGTGCGCGCAGGCTTCTGACGTGCTCCTTGCTTATGTGGTGATGTTTTCTACGTTCAGTTGTCATCTATTCCTGGCCTAGAAGATGTCAAATTTGAAGTGTCCACTGCAAATATGAACGGTGTTACAAATGGTCCTGTGGCACAGGCTACAACGGATCAACAGACAGCTGTATCGCCTCAGTCTGGAGTAAGTAATGAGGGTGACTGATACGTTGAAGAATGTACCTCTCTGTGACAAGTTTCTAGTCTCAGGTGAGATAGAAGGGAGAAGCAAGTCTCTTGGAAGACAGCAATCAACTGTAATGATCTAAAACTACGTTTTTCACTAATGAAACTGTTACAAGTGACTTAAGAAAGGGTATACTCAGTTTTGAATATATGGCTTAAATAATTAGAACTAGCTCATATCTAAAGGTAAACGCCTCCTTCTTCAGTCATGGGAAAGGAAGGTGACTGCGAAGGTGATGAATGAAAATAATGCTTTGATTCATATAATTCCAACTCTTTTCTCCTTCCTTTAGAATGTGAGCTTTTAGCTTGTATTGGAGTTTCTAGCATACACTATTTTAAAGAGGTTGTTACAGTGAATGTTTTCTATATATTATCATCTATATACAGAAAATGCCAGCTTATTGTAAGTGGCCAACATTACAATCCTATCCTTGTATTTAGGTTTTTTTTGTTGGTGTTTTTTGTGTTTCATTGCTTTTTTTAATCCTGACTTCAATCCGGTGATCACCACTTCACTAAGTGAAGCTTTCTGGCTCATTTGTAGATGGAGTTCTTTCCCCAGTTGCCCATCATAGTTTCTTTTCTTGAAATCTCCAGTTCCAATCTCTGCTCATTCTCTTATTTGGTGGCAGTTGCTGCAGAGCAGCCGTAGCTGGAGTACGCTGCTGCCTTTCCCTGCCTGCTAAAGATGGTAACTCTGACGTGCAGCCAGCAACAGGGGAGACAGAAGGGACAGGTTGCCTTGCATATTTCAGTCTGGTAGAGAATGACTCCTGGTTATTTTGTTTTCTTTAAAATGTTCCTCCTCTCCAGTGTTACAGTAGGGACAAATAGTTCTGAAAGGAGGTTTCCAATGCTACTTTCAAATAGTTTAATAGCAAATACACAGTTTTCTCTTTAAATAGTACAATAGCTTCTTATAATTCTCTTATTTTTTAATTAATTGGTAACAAGGATTCTTTGCTTTCATTATTTTATCCTGTAGCTTAATGATTTATACTAAAACATATAGTTTAAAAGCTATATGAGCTGTATGAAACATGTTAGGGAATCAAATATTTATTTTGAGGGAAAAAGGTGTTGGACCACTAGAGGAGATAGATACATAGGTATAAAACTTAAAAAATTTGTTTCATGTAAAGTGAAAATTTAAATTCAGTTTTGTTTTATTCATTAAATAAACCAAACTTAGTAGGGCTGTTATGAGCTAATTTTTTAATGTAATATGCAATAACTTAAAACTGTGACTAAAAGTAGAAAGTCACATTCATAACAATAATGAAAGAGCTTTTTTGTGTGTGTTCATGCATCTTGGAAATCTCTAATACTGTGAGTGTAGATCAGAATAATCTTGTTGTAAGAAGAGTTGCACTTTATGCTTAAATTCCAAATTTTAGGGATTGCAGTGTGTCCATGATTCTGGTCGGCTACCTAACCACTGAAGTGTTATCTTCTTCATATGCAGCAGAACAATATACCTGAAGAAGGGTTACAGAAAACAGAGGTGGTAACAGAAAATGTCAGAACTGTGGCCAAGGATCCAAGATATGCCAGATACCTCAAAATGGTACAAGTGGTAAGTCAGTTCTCTTATCATTCTTTGGATAGTCCATTATTTTGAGGTGGAACGTCACACAGCTGTAAGTGAGCGTTAAATGTCTGAAGACATATATTGCATCAGTAATCTTTAAGCTAGGATAACATCACCATATTTCTAGCCCATCTTCTCTAATAAATGAGTTCCTGTAAATGTATTCCCTTGGACAGTGTCAGGCAAGATCTTTCTACAAAATTCTGCCAATATACTTGTGAACCGAAAGTGTGAAGATGTGTAAATGCAGAGTAGTATTAGCTGGATTCACAGAAGATGCCACTGAAAGTGGCAGATAAATTATTTTTATTACAGATAAATAGAAAATGAATGAATGTAATCTCAGTATTTCCATGAGTGAAAACTAATGAAGGGGTGAAAAGGTGAATGGGAGACTCTTGGTGAGCTTTTTAAAGAGCTTTTTTTGACAGCCACAAAATTAAATATGAGACTGGGAACAAATAAAAAAAAAGGTCTTTATTTTCAAGCTGTCAGTGGAAATTTTCCTCTGAAATATATGTTGTAATTCTGGAAAATATGTCACAGTATTAGTAAAATATTGGTTGTTAAATTAACTTCATGGTTTCACTCCCTCTTCAGAGCAGTTATTACAATTGGTGTGCTTGGTACTTTGGGTAATGTTCCAGGCCTTATTTTTCATTTGAATCACAAATTGGCACCTCATGGGTAGCTTATTACAAACCATTTGGAAAACCAAGCAGTAGGGTAGTAGCAGAGAGCAGAACACTATGTTAGTGTGTTGATTTAATGCCAGGCTTCAAAGTGGATGTGAAAGTGCTGGATGGTCTAATTACTTCAGCTTTTTTTTTTTTTTTGGTGACTGCTAAAGGAGTGAGATCTCACTTTCCACATTTATCCTTTGTACTGGCAGTTCCTGGTGACTCTTCTGCCAGTTGTAAACAGTGTGGTAGGAAAGTCAAACTAACATACTACAAATTAATGTGTGTTTTTGTATTTGCCAAACTTGTCTTCTCATCCAGTCAAGTATTTCAGTTAGTGTCATTTATTTGCCCGAATTAAGTTTCTAGCCAAAGATTTGTTTGAACTGATCATTTATTGCTCACAGTATTTGTAGTATTTAAGAATTTGCACTGTGAAGAGCTTTCTTTTTCGCTAAGGTTAGCTGTTAAATGAAATAGTAACATTCATTTTGATGGAGTGCAGTTGTGCATACTATAGTCGTACTTTTTAAAATATACAACAACATTTTAGCAAACCTTGTGAAAGCAACATCATATTTGCTACAATAAACGTTCAGAACACTTCTGTTGACAGTTTGAGAGGAGCAGTCTACAATTTCAGATAAACTTCATGTTTAAAGTACAAATATTCTTACTTGATTGTAAACACCAAACATGACTGTGTAGACGCCAAGATACTGGCTGGCCTGATAGAGATCAATCCTTGCTTTAACAGACTGAAATAAAAACCAAACATGGAGAGTGCACTGATTTTCAGGATTTGCCAGCACTGATGATGTGTGACCTCTTTCTGCACTATGGTGAACCAAAACCTATTTTGCAACAAGATTGCTACCAGCACCGTGGCTTCTCCCGGGCCTGCACACTTCCTGTGCTGCAGGACCAGGCTGGGAGTAGGGCTGGGGACACAGTGTAGGATGTGTAGTGATTCAGATTATTTCAAGTCTTAAATGGGCAGAGGCAAAGGCGATGGAAACTTAGTATTGGCTCCTATGTTAGAAACGTACACCTGTGCTGTTTCAGCAGACAGTACTCTGTTTGCTCAGAGTACTCACTCTTCGGATTTAAGAGTCTGCTTCATTTTAGTAAGGTTTAGGGTCACAGCAGTATTAAGTCACACAGTAGGCTTTGATTCTCCAGATTAAAATTTCTGAAAGTATGAAAGATAAAGTGATTGTTATGTCCTAATTGTATCACAAAGAGGTACAATCTTATTTTCCTTCAGGTAAAAAAAGTGTATTAAAGGGTATTTTGATTAAATTTAAGATTAATTTTGTAAATCTGTGATATGATCTGTCTACTGAGAGGTTTTTTTCTTACGTATTTTGATACATACATTTTGGAATAAAACACATCTCCAAGTGTGAACATAAAAACTAACAGTTTGTAATTCATTCTTAGAAGTTCCTATAGCCAACTCCCTTTCATTGAGAGCAAGGATTTCGTTGAGGCAAAGTTCTGCTTTGCCTAATCTGACTCAGTCAGGTTTTCACATGGTTTGAATTGCTGCATAATCAGTTCATCAGTGACTTCTGAGCTGAGGAAAGGAGCCCTAAGAACAGTCAGAGGTATCAGATAGCACAAGACGGTGTATAGACACAGCATCCCCGTTGACCAAATCTGTACTAGAATAAGTGAATAGTTTAAACTGTCATTAAATACTCAAATGTTTTCTGCCTTTGCAGTATACATCAGTTGGGAATTACTGAGAAATTCTTTATTAGAAGCTAATACTTCACAACTATTTGAGTCACATTTCTGCCAATAATGCCTGATAGATTGCTAATACTAAGTACCTGTCTCTGCTGTTCCAGAATCTTGATGCAAAAGACTTCATTGTGATCCTTACTGTTAAACTTCACAAGGAAAACACAGTAAGGGAACTGGATTAGCTTCTCACTGTGCCAGGTAGCTAGTGCAGCTGTCACTAGTACCACATGCTGCTCTGAAACATTAGTCATGGCTGCCTTTTATTCTAACACTCTTTTACTTAGTGTGGACAAAAGGTATTTGTCCCTTGCCAAAAGAATCCTATACTGCTTTTCATTTGGGTTGTGAGTTCTCTCCTGACTTTCCTAAACCACCAGTAGCTTTGTCTCCTGGAAATCAGAAATTGTATCCTCTTTTGGTTGTGGGTTTTAATTTTTTTGGTTGTTTTAGTTTTTTTTTTTTCCCTTCTATCTTGGCATGCAGTGATCCAGATGGTGTTTCTGATGGTTTGCAAGAGAGGATGGCAAAGCAACAAGTTGTCTTTGAGCAACTCTAGTGGAAACATAGGAGCAGTTTGTTGGAATGTATCTCATAAGAGGACGTGGGTCAAAGTGTTCTTGGTATGCAATCCAAGATGAGGGGATGTTTAGGTGTTGCTGAATAAAATAAAGTGCAGAAGCTGTGGAAGGACTTGCAGTGAAAGGAAGGAATTTTTTTTAACACGTACATAGTTGGCTGAAATCTGTCCACAAGTCACAGAAGATTCAAGCCTGACTGCACAAGCGCTTTTATTCAGAGGAATCACTTTTAAATTGTGCTTCTGTTTTCATGTCCTGTTTGCTTTTTTCTGCATGCTTTTTCAAATTTTAACACTGCCTTAAGATATCCTTCTGGAGCTGTAGCAGATGCATTCCCTGGTTTTCCTCCCTCTGTGGCTACACCTTTAGCCTGTCCAAGTCGTCTTCATCTTTCTAGCACAACTGTTCTGTGCTGTCTTTGCTCTGCTTTGTGCTTTCTTCACATTCTCATCATACACATAAATTCAGTGTCCTGATTTTGTCTGCATGAATTGCAAATATATCTGCCCATACCTGATTCTCGCCCTGCAACTTTCTCTAGATGTTTTGCCATAAGTAAAACAAGAATTGAAAGGGCCTTAGATCTCAACCACTTCTTGCTTCTAGGTTCGTACTGAGGGCAGCTGAGATTACATTCCATGCTTGTGTTCAACAAGTGATATGGATAAATTTGTATGAAAGTGTAGCCTAAAAGAACCTGTGGAATTTAGTTCACCTGGTTGTGTCCAGTAGTTTCATATCATTCTTCCTCCTACACAGGGTGTTCCTGTAATGGCAATACGAAACAAAATGATTTCTGAAGGGCTGAACCCAGATCTTCTTGAGTAAGTAATTTGCAACTTTCAGTAGGGCTGCAATGCAACCGTGTGCTTAAAAAGCTTGGAAAAAGGTATGCTTAGAAAATCTTATTTATGGTATTGTGAATCTAAATTATCAGCATTAGAACAGGTCTTCAAGTCTTCTGTGGAAAGCGTTTTAAGCATTTTACAGGTCTGAAGAGGGGCATCAGTACTGAAGGAGGAGGGATGCAATCTCAAGTATGAGCTGTCTTTTCAGTACTGCCTAGTGCAAGGCAAGGCCCAGGAAATAGAGACTGGAGTGTAAATGTGTAGGTACTGCACCCTCCCAAACACAAAATTGCAGGACTTTACCGTTCAGACTTGAGAGGAGGTGGAAGGGCTTCTTCCAAGCCAAGCGAAGTGGTGCAGTTCAAGGAGAAGGATATAGCAGTGACATTTGTAACATTTGACAACATGCATTTAGCAATGGGGAACCAAATAATACATCAGTACTCACTTTCACTGTACTGTTTAAGAGTATGAGGCTTTTCCCAGATATTTTCTTCCAACACTTCAATATTAAAATGTCATCGTTGTAGAGTAATAAGAACAAACTCTATTTTATTTTGCTGGATGCATGAGGGACAACATAGTTGTTTCCAGATTCCCTCAGTAGATGGAGTGTACAACTTGTCTTCAACACTGACAGTGGAAATTGATGTCAGCGGTTTGGAATTGTGACTGTTGATGGAGTTAACCTGAGATGAAGACTACTAAGAATAGATACTCACTTTCAAAGCTAGTTGTCTGGCCTTGAGCTTGAAATTTAAGCTTACTTTACGTTTGACATATAGTTTAGTTTTAATGTACAATTTCACAGAGTTTGTTAAACTGACAAAAATACTAACTTTCATTCTTACATTGTAGCCACTAAACTGTTTGAAAACCATTTGCATTGTCTTCAGAAACTGTCAGTGTGTTAGAACCCTCTTTTCCTTTGCAGTGAACTCTTTTTACATTTTGGAAAGGCTTATTTGGAAACTAGCAACTTGTTTAATAAAATAAATAAAAATGTAGGAAAACCAAAGTGTCATGTTGAGTCACTTCATCTCCCAGCTAATGCCGATTGTCTAAATGAGCCTAATATAGTTACTCATTTGATATTTTTACTGTTAGAGAAGTAAGAAAAAGAATGCAAGTAAGAACCCGTTCAAGTCTGAGACAGGGTTATCAAACGTGGTTGTGCTGTGTGTGCGTTAAATTTGTTGTATTTCTTAATCTGTATTTCTGGTTCAAACATTTCTGTAAATGCCGCCATTTCTTTGTGCTTGGATGGATTTTTATAGTGGATAAAAGTAAGGTAGTAGGTTAAAATTTCAAAAGCTTTCTAAAAAATGTACCTGCTTTCAGTTTGTGTAGTTTGGGTTAAGACAGAAACATTATTACTGTGGACTGGGGCTCATGGAACGTGTTTGGGCTTTGGTCTCAAAGTCCATCTGCAAAGATTCCATGCAATGCTAATGCTTAGGCAGATTTTCTTCAAAATCTTTTTGGTTTGAGAGCTATATAGCAAAGGTTAAAGAAGGCTAATTGTTTGGCAAGGTGCATAATGCCTCTTTGAAGTATTGATATTATTTGAAATTTTTTTTTAATACTTCAAGGAGTCAGGGGTGAACATTCTTTTAATCTTCTTGCTTGCTTGTCTTAATATCATAGACATCTTTTATATTCACACCACGTGTCTTGGGTCTTCAGGTTCCCTAGGCCTGCTCACTCAGTCCCAGTGAAAATTAGGAAAATGTACATTCTGCTGTATGCTCAGTCACTTACTGCAGACTCTCCCAGCTACTTGCTGAGCGTGTTTTTTCTGTGGCTGCAGAGATGCTAATTCTAATAATATGGAGTTGTTTATTCTCTCTTCCTTTGGCTGTTTTACTTCTGCTTTTGTTATTGCTCCTTTCTTAGCTTTTTACAGAGTTAGAAAACTGCCTATTCTATCAAGCCTCCCAATTTGTCTATTTTTAAGTTTTATTTCTTATCCTTCCTCTTTAGCCTATCTACAGCTCCAGGAGAGTTTGTCCTGCCCTCGTGAACTAAAGGAATTCATTGCCATCTTCCTCTCTTTACTGGAGGAGAGTTTTTGCACTGGTCTCTCCAGGTCACATGTCTTTGCACGGCTCTTGTGTTTTGTCATTACCAGGGCAACAAGGAATAATATTGTGAAGTGGTATTTGCATGAGAAAGCAAATGCTTTCTTAATTTATTCTGAAGGTGTGCAGCGGGGGGACAAGGTGCTCTTACAGTTCTTTAATGCACTTCTCATTTTTGCACCCACAATGTTTAGAATCACTTCAGAGGCACCTTAGAGATTTCCAACAGAGAAATTCTAATAAATAGAACTGAAGTTAGAAAAGAAATTCTATGGCCTGACACACAGGGGTAGCCCCAAGATAAATAACAATGAGCTGAATAATTGTCGACTTAGTTTAAAAAGTAATATTTTATCAAAGAGAGCAGTTAACTATCATGCAGGAAGCTAGTTTCTGTGAAGATCATTCTTCCCCTTCCCCAAGTATAATTATGTTTCTATTTTCTACCTTGGTTTCAGAATTTACCAGGCTCAGTCTTGCTTGTAATGTCAGGCTCGTTACATACTGAGGAGGGAGACTCCAGGGAGAGCCAGAATCTTCAGTCAGTGGGGTTGGTTAGTCTCTAGATGGCTTGCTTCTCTCCCCTTCATTCCCAGTAGACTCCCAGAGCAAATGTTTTGACATAATGGTAAGGTCGATCTTAAGTATTCTCATCAAAACTAAATACAAGAGATCTGATCATTTATAGTCAATAAAAATCCCATGGCTGCTCTTGCATGTCAAATTTAACCCAGTGTCCTAGCCAAATTCCACTCTGAGTAATTCTTTTTTGCTTCTCTAAATTATCCCTGCAGTTTTAGTTGGATACAATATTGTTCATTTCCTGTCTTATTTTTTTCATGTACTATTTACACTGCTTAATGGTGTACAGCATGTTCCTTTCAGCCCTTGAACCTCTGAAGATTGAAAAAAAAAAAAACGATTTAATCAGTATTGCCTGCTTTTTCACCTCTTTCTACAAGTGTGTGCCACTTCTTAGTGATCTGTCGGTATTTCTGATAGCCTCAGAGGTGTGCATTCACACTGCTGTCTGCAGGGTTTTGATGCCCAGTGACTTACGGTTTCTAGTGTTTATCTTTCAGCCCCCAGGGAAGCAGTACCGGTGAGGGACGAGTCTGTAAACCGCGAGCGGTTAAGGTGTCACCTCTCGCAGATGTAACGCGCACGCAGCTGTAGGGGAAGGACAGAAGTAGCATTACATGCTAAGTTGTTTGTGTTCCCAGTCACCTTCCAGGATTTACAGCATACGTTTTTGTTGCCTGCAGGACCCCAAATGCCCCTGTGCCCGCCTGGGGAGATGATGGAAATGCAGAAGGCAGTTCTGATAGTGAATCTTCATTTAGTGACTGAAGAGACTGACTTCGGCCCTGGAAACCTGTTAAGTGCTGATGTGTTGGGAGCTTTAGCAGCATTGTGTTCCCAGTCACCTTCCAGGATTTACAGCATACGTTTTTGTTGCCTGCAGGACCCCAAATGCCCCTGTGCCCGCCTGGGGAGATGATGGAAATGCAGAAGGCAGTTCTGATAGTGAATCTTCATTTAGTGACTGAAGAGACTGACTTCGGCCCTGGAAACCTGTTAAGTGCTGATGTGTTGGGAGCTTTAGCAGCAACGGTTTTGCATCAGTCACATGGGTGATGTGATTTATCCGGCAGCAGTTTTAAAAACTGAGATCCTCCGTGTTCTCTCCCAGAAGGCTTGAACAGGCACCGTGTTTCAGCCTGTACCTTTCCACCATGGAAGTTAGTTGTGAGATCCTTGTGACTTTTATGCAGAGTCATTTCAGATTCCTTTTGGATTTTTCTGAAATTATTTTGTAAAAAACTAAAAATACCACACTTCTAAACCGCCAGGTCCTTAAGACTGCATTCTGATCCTTACTGGATTTTCTATGTGACATTTCTACTGTAAGTTGCCTTCTTTCTGTCCCATAACATACAGGTAAAGTAACTTTTCATAATGAAATTGTTTAATTGTAATCTGATGAACTGTATTTTTTTTCTAATATGCTGTATTCTGAAGTGACACAACAAGAATTACACAGATGTTTTATGGTGTTTGAAAGAAACTGAAATAGAGGTGGAAAATATATTAGAACCCAATCTGCATCTGTTTCCGAAGTATATACTGCTGTTGAATTTCATGCTAGAGTCTGTACAAAGTTGTTAAAGAAATTCCTGCTCTGTAGATGAGTTGATCTATCAAATTCAAGTTACAGGTTCAGAAGCAGGAGTGAGTGGTAGATTATTGGAATACCAGATTCTCACTGCTTGTTCACTGTCACGTGAGTTAGTAGAACCCACTTTCTGACTGCTGTTGGGCTTATTCAAAAGGAGTTGCGGCTGAGCAGCGTACATAGAATAATAAATCATCTCCAAGTTGGAGGCTTTGCTGATAATTTCAGTAAAGAAACCAAAATTCAGTTTGTATTATGCTGAAACTACCTTGCTACTTCTTGAGGTATGCACTGGGGAGCAATATAAAGAAAGCTGCTTGGAGCCTGACTGGCCCCAAAGACTTCCCTCCAATGTACTTAATCTGCTCCATGAGTCAAAAAGGACATTTCATTAAAGATTCTTCTTTAATATCATTTGTTCCACATGAAATTCTTCACAATCTATCTGAATTCCCCAGATTATTGTGATTATACCAGAATGCTGTGGGCCAGGCAGTCATTCACTTTCTGGTATTTCACATTCTTCCTGAGACCAAGAAAAGACTAAAACTGAAGCTCTAAGTATATAAATTTGTTAGCTATTATGACCCAGTCATAGTATTCTCTCTTGGCTATTTATTCAACTTCAGTAGGTTAGCTGCTTTTTTTTCTGTAACTTAAGCATGGCTCCTGCTTGAGTCTAGCAGACATAGTTAAGTTTTTCATAACCTGCAAATCAGAGTAATGCCTGAATCCTTACGAAAGCATATATGCACTAGAGAATGCCTAGAGGTGGCATTTCAGTGGTGAGTTAATTATTATTGAACACTTAAACAAAAATATTCAATAGTTAACACCTGGTAAAACTGGACAAATACTAACACATTAGCAATAAGTATTTCAAAAGTAAATATGATAATGTTATTTCAGAAAGCATATATTAAAACACTGGTGACTTTTTGAAATCTATATTTGAAAACTCATTGAAGCAATCTGTATAATTAAAGCTATGTTTTGTAAACCCAAGTTGTGGTTCTATTTTGTTCCCAGATGATGTTTTAAACAAGATAATGAAAATCCTTCTGAATTCGCTGCAATTCATGTTTCTTCAAAAGTAGTTGTGCTGAAGTTGTAGCAGTCTGCTAGGTGAAAGGAAGAGCTTTGAAAATAGGGAATTGGAGTTTAACCCAAGCCATGTTACCCCTCTGGCTAGAGCAGGACTGAACATCCCATAGCTGCTATTGTAACAAGAAAATTTAAGGAAGGCTGAAATAAATGAGGATTGTATGTTCAATGCTCTCGAACTGGTATTAACCTGTGTAAGGAAGTAGCATGATTTGAAGAGGTGACTTGAGACTTAGTAGTTAATTATATGACTTCCATTGTTTATAATTTTGAAGAAGCTTTTTGTGTCATTTTGGTCTGAAAAACCTAAAATCAATTGTCTTTTACACTACTACAGATGTATCTTTGTGTGGAATGAAGAAGAAAGCTTCTAGCCTAATGCCACTTGTTAACATGAGGGATAATTCATTGGTAATTACCTATGTCACAGCATAACAGTTTCATTAGTAGGCATGCTGAATTTAATTGCTTAAGACTTGGTGGGTTTTTTTTCAGGGTAGCTGTTTCCTTTGGAACAGTGCAGTCTTGGTAGGCCTGCAGAAACGTTAAGAAAAATCTTGCCGCTTTTTCTCCTCTCCTACTTGCACGTTGCATGCTGCACAGCAAAATTCCAAGTGATTGGACTGTGAGGAACCAGGGAGAAAAAGATAAAACCTTCCCTTTGTACCTTCAGTGCATCAGCAGCCATAATGCTTCCACTGCCTTTGGAACCTCTGACCGCATTAAGCTCCTCGATTCCTGCCAGTCTCATCTGCTAAACACATCCCTGTACTCTGAGCTTGTAGCCAAGTTCAGTCCAAGATGTTTCAGCTTAGGACACATGCTGACACAAGAAGCTATTAAGTATGGGAAGGTTGGTTTGAGGCTGAATTATGTCAGCTGTGCTAGTCCTCCTTGATCTACAGCAGTTTTCTAGTGAGATGGTGCTAACCCAGAAAGTTGGAAAGTCCTTAACCGCAAGCTAAATACTATAAGCAGAGAATATTCCAACTCGCTCGTTATTTGCCATCTGTTTTGGCATCAGGGATGGAGGGAGTATTTCAACTTGGCTGCGCAGTAATCAGATATACGTAGTACTTTCAAGGGAAGAAGTCAATTTTTAAGTGACTTATATTTTTAAAAAGCTTCCAACAGCAATGAACTTTTAAAAGATGCAGTATCGATTGAGGTGTCACTCATACACATCTAATATGCCCAAATTTTTCATGGATTTGAGATAATCCTCGGGCAGTATTACAATTTGTAGGCATGAGATCTACTACAGCTTGTTGCTGGAATAACAGTCGAATGCATCTGTTAATACTAATTATGTACTGTTAGTAAATTATGTACTCGATGTTTAAACAAACTTCTGGTTTTTTAACCTCATCTACCTTCCTCCTTTTGCAGGTGAGCTGGAGTGCAGAATGTATAAAGGTCTGTTTCTTAAAGTTACTACAGGCATTCTAAATGCACGTAGGTGCGTTTAGACTAGATGCATATGTGTATTTATGTGAGTGAAACCTCGAACAACCGTCAAAGGCAAAAAAACCATCTGGACATGATAATGACTTTATACTGCAGCCCTTGCTTAGCACTCTCAATCATTAATCTGTTCCCTTTCAACTCTCTGTTCAGCTACATTTGAAAAGAAAATTGATGGTTCTTTTTCCAAGCTGGGTCTCTTCCTCTCTCTTGTTTTTCTTTCCAGCGTGCGTTATTTGCACCAGTGGGTGAGTGAGTGGTTGGACATGCTGTAAAGAGGAGTTGTGAGAAGATATAGCCTGTACATGGAAAAAAAGAATGTCACTAAAATCAGCATTTTGAGTTGCGTGTGATCAGGTTGATTTTGCTTTCCATGAAGTTCCATAGCAAGAAACTGAAGTTATCACTGTCTTAAGCTTTCTGAGTATCCAGTTTTATCTCTGATAAAAGGCTGCAGCGTTACAACAGAATTGTCTGTGAGTCGGAATGTGTATTTTCTTACCTTTCAGAAAATTTGTCAACCTATTGTCTGAGCTGACTGCAGGTGATATTTCCTGCACTGGTGCCCCCAGCTTTATTCTCCTGACACTTCGTGTGGTCCTGTCTCCAGACCACTTTACAGGAAAGGCAGGAACTACCACATGAGCTCCGGCCTGCAGCTTAGTCTTGCAGTTCCGTCTCTGGGAAGAATCAACAACTTAACGGAAGGTGTGAGGAGTGCCCCAGTGCTCCAGCAGTCCCTTTTCATGCCACAAAGATTTTACTCTAGCTGTGAGCAGATATTGATATTCAGGGCTAATTTACAGGTTAGTGCTTCCAAAAACGTTTGCATTAATTTGGGAAGCTCTGGATTTTCCAGCCTTGTGTTTGAGACTCTTAACTTTGCTAATGGATGCCCCATCCCTGGAAGTGTTCAAGGCCAGGCTGGATGAGGCTTGGAGCAACCTGGTCTAGTGGAAGGTGTCCCTGCCCATGGCAGGGGGGTTGGAACTAGATGGTCTGTACGGTCCCTTCCAACCCAAACCATTCTGTGATTCTCTAATACAGTGTTGCCTTAAGGGAGTTACATGGGCGAATTCATTATTAAGGAAACTAGGCAGAAAATTAAAATAACATACCCCATGCAGTACAGAAAATGAGTGACCGAAAAAAGCTTAGCATAGGATGTGTCTCCACATCCTCAGTTTGAGGAAACAAGTTTACATGGCTATAGACTGAAATGTGGGTCATTGGGTAAGGATAGATGTAGCACGAAACACCTTGTTTAGTTTGGGGGTTTTTTTGTTTGTTGGTTTGGTTTTTGGTGGGGTTTTGTTTGTTTGTTTGTTTTAGTTGCCTAAGTCTGTCTTGACCTTAAACAAGTGCATTATATTCTCATTTAGTCTCTTTCCCATTTTCAGGTAAATGGGTGGAAATGAAAATTCTGAACAAATACTCACTTTGCAGACAGATGATTTTTTTTGCATCAGACTTTGTAACTGGTACCATCTGCCTGAGGGAAAGAAATGGTGAATAATAATATTCTCTGGTTTAGGTAGTACACTTTTTGCTCATCAAGCTCTTGTACCTTCTAGTATATGAGCCTGTACTTGAACGCTGAGGACATGCTGTTCCCACTACACTAGAAATCCTCTTCATGCTTCATTCTCACTTTCCCAGTCTGGGATCAGAAGCTGTAAAGTGGATGCTAGGCTTGGGACAAATCTGTTATTGGAAAGAGCACGCATCTGAGTGCTGAAAAGGAGGGGTCAGAAGAAAGGGATCTGGGAGTAATTTTTTATGTTTATATGAGCAGTTCTTTTTATAGGTGATTACCATCAACTGTTTAATAAACCGTACCCTTTATGGCACTTGCAGTACGGAGAATTGAGTACACTTGAGCTACCCTGCTGTGAAGAACTGGATTGTGGGAAAAACTTGCAGGGCCCATTTTAAATGATAACTCTCCTAAGACTTGTGATTATCATTTTTGCTTTCAGAGAGATGATCTCTAGTGTGCAGCTGACTCCATGCTCCCAACAGATTCCAAATCGATCTGTGATTTCCTGTAGCACCATTTACACCATTTTTCAGGGGCATGGGGAGTCCTTCCCCAGTGAGAGTTAAACTGTTTACAATGCACATAGTAAGGTATTGATTTCTCTGCACCGCTTCCCAGCAGCTCTTTGGAAAGGAATGCTTCTGCATGCAGAGATGATCCTTTGATCTTCTGGATACAGCTCACCTACTTTAGAAGTAGGGAGAGGGGTGAACAGAGAAAATGTGGAGTCTCTTTTTCTCAGTTGTTTCATCATTTGCTTTTTCCTCAGTGTAGTGCTTTTAGGGAACTGCCAAATAATAGCAATGCAGATTTTTTTCCAAGAAACCTTGAACAACATTGTCTTGTTTGCCCAGCATGATGCCTGGCATCATCGAAAGCAAAGGGTGAAATAGGCAGCAGGCAGTATTTTTGTAATAATGGATTAGGTGAAAAATGGTTCATAATGCTTTATCATGTGTGGTGTGGTTAGGGAAATGGTGTCAAAAACATGTATCAAGAAGACAATTTCAAAGCAGCTGAATACAGTTAAAATATCATGGTCAGGGGGTGCTTATTAGTATTTTTCTTACTGTAACTTCTCTTTGTCTCTGACTTGGCTTTCCTGTTTGACTCCTGTTGTAAACGTTAGGCTTTGTTATTGTTCTTCCAGCCTGCTGGCATCCTTGCTCTTCAAATATTGTTGAGTTGACCTATTACCATAGTTTAAAGCCATGCAAGTCTCTCTTTTGAGCTCTTCCATTTTATAGGCTGACTCTGTGATAGCTTCTGTATACTATTTTCATTGTGGAAAGCGTCAACCTGACTTACTATGAAAACACTGTCACTTTGTACATGTGTCTGTCCTTAGTTTTCCTCAACTTTCAGAACCTATTGGCTGGTTTCAGTCACATTTTGGTAGGGGAGACAGGAAGGCATCTCAAAGAGGATGGGTTTGATGAAAGCAAGTAAACTGGGTAAAAGAGAGATAATGCAGTAGTATTTGACCTGAGGAAAGGCTGTACCCCTGGCTGAAGGCAAGTGATCGGTGTCGGAAAGAGGTATCATAAAGTACCCATTTATGCTTTTCCTCTAAAGTTAGGTCCCCTCATCAGCCAGAAGCCTGTAGGCCTCTCTGGTGACAGCCCTAACTTAATTCTGGACCTTCTTTATTCATGCAATGGTTGATCAGCAGAACAGCACAACACTGGTATGGTGCCAGTGAGATTACAGCCGGTGGCAACCTGTCTGCCCGGCGGCTGGAACCTGAGGCTCACGAAGCAGGGTTTCCACTTTCTCCAACAGATTTTTAAGAGCTGAAGTCCATGGTCAGTAGCCTTGCTATAGGAATGCACACATAGATCTGGCATCGTAGAAACCAAAGCCAGTCAGGCACATGCTTGAGCTCCCCAGGTAATCCAATTCTGTTCTTTTCCCTGAACTTCTTGCTCTGAGTATACAGTTCCCAGAAAACATTTCAAAATATGACCAGCTTGGATAAGAGACATGCCATGCTTTTGTGGCGATGGAAGCTTTGGCAAAAAGGACAGGAACAATAGGACAGTTCTTTTTGGGAATTATTTACATTCTGCTCACGAGCAGACCACACTGTGCTAGTGTTGTGTAAGGCAGTCCTCGGAAGGTCAGGTGGGAGTACAAACGTTCCTTTTGCCATATAAACAGAGCACATTGCATAACCAAACTTGTCTTTTTCCTGTTCTGGATGTTTTTTCCATCTCAATTATTGTGTCTATATTGTCATACAAATCAGGACACGTGGCACTAGCTGTTTTTTTCCGGGACCTGCCTCTCTTGGGCATCCATCCCTTTGCTCCATTACATGCTGTTGCCCCCTGCAAGATTTTCAGGTGTTCCAATGAGCCTCAGCCACCAGCAGCACAAAGTGCAGCTACCCATCCTCAGACCCCAGCTGGCTGCTGCACTGTGCGTTGCTAATCTCACCTCTCCCGGGGATGGAATTGCTCAATCTTGCCCAAGTATTTGACTCCAGATTTGTTCGTCTGATGCCTTCACGAGGGCAGGGTGGTAAGTAATGGACGTGCTGCCCGTAGGGAGTTGGCCAGACTATATACAGCAGGGCTCTGATGGTCCAATAACCTGACTCCAGGGGCCATCAGCCCCACCTTCCCCCGGGAAGGCTTCCTTTTCCTTCTCTGAAAGCTGTTAAAGGGTTTTTTTGTTATCTTTTACTATGTCTGTGTTGGGCATCTAAACTGCCACACGCTGAGCACACAACGAAGCTAGAGCCACAACTGACATCGCACAGTCAGCTCAGGTACCAGCCATCCAACACTGAATGCCATACTTCGGCTGGGTTTCAGTGTGCATTCGTATTGCGTGAGACTCCTTATTACCCAGGAATCAACCTGCAGGGAGTATCACCCTGCCATAAGAGAGAAAATTGTGCCCAGTGGTCATTTTGCTCACCCCTTCCAGGTTTCGTATCTTCCAGTTGCAAGCGATTGTCCGCTGATGCAGTTCATGTCCTTTCACCAATAACTCGTGCACTTCATACTTAGCTAGAAGGCAGGTAGGATTTGTCATTTTAGGCTGGCATAGCAGATTCACTTCAGTGCCAGTCTTTGATCTCTCCTTTCTGGCCTACACATGAAAACATAGTGAACTAGGGAGAAAAAAGTATTTGTTGATGTTTAACGTGATTATGGACAGTCTTTATTGTTACATTTTGAAAGTTTTTATTATATAAACTCTTTCACTTCACAAAAAAATGCATCCATGCGTACACATTCTCACATACCCGCTTCTAACTTCCCAACATGTTTACATTTTTAGTTCCAATTTGCAACACTTCATTTGTTCCTGAGCAGTGATCATGCTTTTTTTATGTCCAAGGCCCAAGCAAACAAAATTCCTTCAAACATCTTTCTGAATTAGAGGAGAGATGATAGTGAAAAAAGCAAAACAATTAAATTCTCTCCCACTTAAATGAAAATTTTACTGAGGCTTGTTTTGTTACACTGTGTTACAGTGAAAACAGATGATATTTGAAACTTGGCTTTGAAGCAAGCCTCCCTTCAGCCTCCACAGGCAACCAGACATTCCCCCTCTGCACATCACTTCCAACAGCTCTTCAGTGCAAAATATTTCCGTGTTTGTCCTCCAGACAAATTACAATTGCTGATCTTAAGTCATTTGTCTACTAAGAAAATGATGTGTTGTCAATCCCAAATCCCAGTCTTCTTAATTTCATAAAGAATTAAACAAAATGAAGAGGGAATTCATTGCATTTCTTGCTTTTCTTTTAAAATGTTAGGATGGCCTTGGTCGAATGGGCTCACCAGCAGAAGGTGAAGCGAGCAGCGTATACAGTTAGGCTGCGTAGCTTGACCCCAGAGGGCTCTGGTAGCTTGCATACAGCCCAGGCAGAGGGAGCTGAGGTTCAGCCGTACTGCAGGCCCCAGG
>NW_010254272.1:22318-57978 GCF_000690775.1 Eurypyga helias
CCGGCACTAGGAGAAGCAGATGTTGGATATACCTCCCCGAATCTGTGTTCTTTACAAAACGACTGTGAACCATTTATCAAAATGTTTAGCTTGTTTTGATAGCTGGACTAAATTGTAAACAAATGGTAACCACATGTTATTTACAGCAGAATAATTTCGCTTTGTTTAATTTTATGACAGCATTTACACAGTACTTTATGCAACCTTAGTGACCTACATAAGGTTTTGGTCTACAAGTTATACTATTTTTCTGAAAAACCAAAAGAATCAACAAAATAGGTGATAGCAGGATTTGTTTTTAACAATAGCGGCTGGTAATTTGATAGAAAAAAACCCCAGTAAAACTACTTTGGTGTTTTCAGAGATCAGAAATTCTCTGCCCTCCCAAGGGCCTTTAAAAGCATTCAGGCTTGTTGTTGAAGCTCATTAAGTCATGGAGTGATAGCAACACACATTACCATCATTACTCATTTCCACTAAGTTCCCCTAATTCCTGCCATCAGAAAGCATTTCCTGGCTTCTTCTCACCTTGCTCTGAAGTGTTTTTTTTCTTTGGTTTATGGGTTTTTGTTACTCAAGATTTGTGAAGAAGGGGGCTCATTGTGATGAAACCTTCTGTAAAATCACTGAAACCATTACAGCACAGTTACAGCTCTGGTCTATTTGCCTCTAGGCACAAGCCAAGATCAGATGGTTCGAGATCAGCAAAGAAGAAATGGGGAAGGGAAAGCCACAAAAAAGCTTTCCTGCTGCCTAGCACTTCCATTCAAGAGTCCCAGAGGGAAATCACAAATACATTTGGTCAGCCTTACAAAAACCATTCTTTAACAAAACACAAGTGAAAAAAAAAACCCAAACCCTAACACATTAGGGCATGCAATATCTGAATTATTTCATAGTAATGTTGGAAAAGTAGTAGCTGAATGATTTTGCGGCTTGGTTGTTGTTTTCAAGACAGTTTTGTGAAGTTGTGTGAGAGGAAAGAGAAACCCCTTGGTTAGGATCTGTAAATAGAAAACATGCTAAGGCTGCTGTCCCTTTCCTCTTCTCCTGGATCATTACTCTCAGGAAACTACCTGTAATTCCCTTTGTGAATGGCCTGTGCTGCACGTGAAAGAAGGAAGAAAGGAAAAAAAAACCCCTAACCCCCCAGATCTGCCAAACAGAACAGAGAAAAGTAAGTATTTTTGAAAACGTTTAATTTTCCGCAAGGGATGTCTCCGTTTTTTGGTTCTCTGGTACATGGGGAGGGGAAAGTTACAGCTGCATTAAGCACTATCAGCTCCATCTTACTGCCAAGATCACACACTTACGTGTGAACTACAAATACAAGAAACACCAGTGCTAGTATTTCTCAGGGTTGCTCTATGATTTTTGTATGTTGTATGCACAAGCTTTTTCAGTGAAAGGCAAAAGATGAAATCGTTAACAAAGGCTTTATTTTTCCCATAGTTAAACCAGTCACTGAGCTTAAGCAAGGGCTAAAGTTTAGGGGTATGACTCTAAGAGTCCTTTTCACTTCCAGTACCCAGTGTAGTGTCTTGACTTACGGGCTGTCATCATTTTCATTCCTTCTAAACCCTTTCTACGTGACATTCATTTGCGTAAACAATCGCATGGCGACAGCAGAAATACTATTTAGCTCTCTAAACCAGAGCGTTCATCCATATTTCGTATGTCAGCGCTGAGTGCGACTGCTCAGGATGCCATCTGAAAGCCCTGCCTGCTCTCTTACAGCGTGATGGTGCATCTGGGCTGGCTGCAGCAGCTCGAGTCAATTCTCAGCTCGTGTTTCTTTCACAGGAATCACCGGAGCTCCCGGAGAGGAAGGACCGATTTCTGCTCCTTTTGCTTCCTCTAGCTCCTTCACGATGCCTTGCTGACTTGCCCAGTCCCCTCTTTCCATGCTCCTCCTCATTCCCTGCATCTCTTTCTTGCAAAACGGCACAGAAGTATTTATAAAAATTTCAGAGCAGAGTTTTAGACCTGCCGTGTTTCAGCCTTTGGGCTGAAACATTCCAGACCAGGTGGCCTTCTTGGGGTGATTTGTTTTTGAGAACTTTCATTCAAAACGTCTTCTTGAGAAACCTAGGGAGAAAAAAGTCAGCTGTTCTTTTCTGTGTTATAAAAAAATAGTATTTTTGAGACACTTCAGTGTGCTTGCGTTTAGAGGAGAGGGGAAGCCTTTGTCAGGGAGCAGCGAGGGCAGGTTTCCTTCCCCCGAGGGAGGGTGAGCCAGGAGCAGGGGCTGGTGGCCAGGCAGGAGCAGGGCACCGAGCTGGCCGGCTCGGGTGCAGTCCCACAGCCCCGGGTGAGGTGAGCAGCGAGGGTCCGGTGACGGGAGTCAAGTTTGAGTCCAGATCACCAGGCAAGTCTGTAGAGATGAGACAGGTTTGAGGCCAGGTTGAGTCTGCAGTTCAGGATGAGGGCCAGAGACAAACACCCTGAGCATTACACAGCCCAGTCATCACCCAGCATGTTCGTGGTGTGGAGGAAAGTCTGAAGTCAAGCTAGGAAGTCAGACCTGAGGGTTTTTTTAAAGACCTCCAAGACTGGTGATTGGCCTCCTCGACAGTCTCTCTCCTCCCAGTGAGGTCCAGCCCCACCAGAACTTTACAACCATCAGCAACATGTTTGCTAGCCCATTTCCCCCTTGTGCCAAGTGGATACGGTGCCCGCAGTAGCACCCAGCCCGGCACCACAACACACCGGAGCAGGAGGGACGCAGCACCTTCGCACAGCCCTCGGCAGCGATTTACCTGGCTATTTCTACTACATTTTCTGGTGACGTCCCCTCAGCTTAAGAGAATCAGAACACCATGTGCAAAAAAACCTGAAAGTGATGGCTGCCTTGCACCACTCTCCAGGAAAGAGAATGAAATGGGAGGCTCCCTACAGAAATCTGGAGCATAACTGCAAAATCAAAAGGCAAATGGCAGTACCCTTGCAGAGGAGGCTCGGATCGTGCTGTCACACAGGTAGCTTTAAAACTGGCAATTTACAGCTTGCGTGTGGATGGGAGAAAAATGCATGACGGTTGCAAAGCCCTGTTTTGGCTCGAAATTTTAATACGTATAAGCAGCAGGGACTAAGAGAAAGGAGTTGACTCATTCTTCTTGTGTGGGGAGGGATAGTGTGGAAAAGATACCAAATAACACCTAATAAAAAATAGGCAGTGGTGCATATAAATTAGATGTTGGGAAGAGGTCTGGTAAAACTTTATTTTTTGGCACTAATAGCACACACCGAAAGGCTCTCTGAATATTGGAGGGGTTTCTTGAAAGAAAACTCCAATTGTAATAAAAGGAAATAGTTTTCTGACAGAGCAGTAAAAAGGTGCAACAACAGATGCCCTGATAAACATAGCCGGTTGCCACAGGCACCTATAACGCATCCTCTAAACATGTTTTTTTGGCTGGAGAAGTGGAAAAATGGGCAAATCTAGGATTAAAGAAAATTGCATCCCACTTTGAATGTCTGGAGAATGCCTGAATGGTATAAACTGTGTATCTTGGCCATCCCCAAATATATAGGCAGGCACTTGAGGAAATGAGTTAGAACTGCATTTCCCCCGAGTCAAAACTCACTTGCAGCCCTCAGTAAACTTGTATTTTTCCATCTAACAGGGTTAGGGACTTGGATTCCTAATGAGAAAAAAGATAATAGCAAATAATAAAACACAGAAGTGGTGACATATGTCCCATACGGTAGCAGGTTTTCTCTAATTAGTGACGTGGAGCCACAGAGATACTCAAAGTCAGTTTTTCCCTAAAAACAAAACACACACACACACACAAAGAAGCAATCTAGTAAAATGACAGCCAGTATGACTCTCTGTCATTTGTTTGAGCTCTAGGGGGGCAGTAGCTTAAATCCCACAAATGCAAAAATGTCCACCTGCGTTGTGTTTGCGTAGATAGTTTGTGTTCAGCAAGTGAGTTTAATTTATCTGACAAAGTGGATGTTTGAAAGATTTAATGGGAAGATTTGAAAAGAACATTTTTTAACCACTCTTCTGATTCTGAAAGACTTCGAAGTACTTGGAAGGAAGTATAATTGTGTTGTATGAAACTTTAAAACAATAGTTTTTGTCACATTCCCTTTGGAGTATTACGAATCTTTATGGTCAGTCAGAAATATTTGCA
Source organism: Eurypyga helias (assembly GCF_000690775.1). Lineage (NCBI taxonomy): Eukaryota > Metazoa > Chordata > Aves > Eurypygiformes > Eurypygidae > Eurypyga > Eurypyga helias. The sequence continues at coordinate 26,464 of NW_010254272.1, forward strand.
TAAAACTGCCAAGATTGCCTTAATGGAGATATGATGTATTTTATTCTTTTTATGTTATACTGTGAGATGTTTTGGCTTTCTTTTTCATCCCAATCCTGTCTTAAAGTAAAAAGAAAAAAGGAGTGAATAGACTCCTCTTTGTTCTACATATGTCGTTTTTTAGATTAATTCACACTGAATCCTTTTATTACCAAAGAGAAATTGAATGAGCAAGGGAGTCCATTTAAAACATGTAAATAGGGAAGATCACGCTGCACGATTTTGCCTATTTGAAAATCCATTAAGTCTTTTTATTAACATAATCAGTATAAGATATGTAACATCTGCCTACTAACTTCTCTAGCATCCTTGCAGTCTTGAATTGCACGCTAGAAGTAACTTCTGATTGACCAAGTTCTACCAATCATTGTGTTGGTTCCTTTTCTTGTCTGTGTAGAAGATCTTTTGTACGCATGGGAGAGAAAGACCCAAGGAATAAAGTGGGAGTATCTAACAATGTGTCGCAGGTACGAACTTTTTGGGTTTTGACATCATAGAATCACAGAATGATTTGGGTTGGAAGGGACCTTAAAGACCATCTAGTTCCAACCCCCCTGCCATGGGCAGGGACACCTTCCACTAGACCAGGTTGCTCGTGGCAAGACAGAAAGAGAGAGAGCAACTCAGACCAGCATGGTAAATGTTCTTTAAGGTCCCCAGTAGGTATGGGTAGAGCAGAAAGTATGAGCTCCCGTTGAGAAAACCTTTGTTCCACATCAGCACATGTGTACATGTGGCCGAAGGGCGACTGCTCCAAAAATTTCCTTGGCACCACCTGTTTTAAAACAGCAAATATAATAATGCTGAAACCATTGCAAAAGCACAGACATGCTCCCTAGATAGAAATTACCATGTCTGACAGCTTCACTACAGTTAGGCAAATATATGACAAAAAACAAAATTCTAAACATGACGAGAAGTGGGAGCTTTTCTGCTGTCAGCTTGTTGTAAGGAACTTTTAAAAGATTTGATGTTACGTTTTCAGTTTTGTTTTCCTTAGATGTCCTGACTTGGCAGCGTTGAGTTCCAAAAGTGTCTGGTTTTGGTACAAATGACTCATAAATAAAAACTTACTGTAGAAGCTGTAAAGCTGGCGCATACTTTTCCACAAAGCAAAATCATAAGGAGCTTATTCTCAAAGCGGTAATACAAATACTGGAGTAAAAACCCAGGGTGACAGGGCGGGGGTGAGGAGGGGGTGGGCAGAGGAGAGTTAATCACCTTAGTGCAGAAAGCTAAATTTAAAAGGTGGTGGGTGGTTTTTTTTTTTTTTCTTCTTTTAAAGCAAAGTGCTCAAAAATCACATTCAATCCAAAGTAATTCAGTATTTAAAACATTTAGCTTCCTTTGTTTCTGTTTGAATCACAGATACAACCTCAGCTCAAGGACACCTGTGGTGAGAGGTGCCAGCAGAAGCGTGGCACGCTCGTCAGTGAGAAAGCTTTAGTGGTGGGAAGAGAATCATATTTTGCTGCTTTATGATAATAAATGACGACTGAAAACAAGCCTTTGTATAATTTCAGATTTTCCACATTTCGGACCTTTCCAGCCGGTTTATGGTTCCTGCTCTCTGATTTCTGCTAAAAGTAACGATAATTACCTCCCACTGATTTCGATCCACCAAAGGCAGAAAAAGCCGGTGTCCTGCAGGCGGGCTGCAGGGAGTTGCCAGAGTTTTAGCTGCCATTTGGTCGAACTTGCTGAGGACAGAGCTGTACCTGAGATTTATAGCGGAGTTGTGCTACTTAACCAAGCTCAGCCTCGTCAGCAGGACACCGAAACCTGAGCAAGCAGAAACAAGAACGGGAGGGTAAAGGGGAAATGATTCTCTTGCGTGCCAAGATTAGCGTAGTGACGGACTGAAGGTAGGATGAGGGCAGCAGGAAAGACTGGCTTTTTCTTCGTCGTGTACCACACTGCCCCCCCCTCGGGCTGTTGTCCCCATCGCGCTCAGCTTTCACCGAGGGCACAAACCTTTCTGCCCGCCGGGAGCCCACGGGTGTCTGCCCCGTGTCATAGGAGCCCACTGGAGATGACCCCACATAGCCCCCGCGGCGGGCTGCCCTCTTCTCTGGTTCTCATCAGCTGCTTCCGCCGGCCGTTCATGTTTGCTGCTGCTTCAAAACCGCAGCTGAAACCTTGTTTTGGTGAACTGAGATAAAGTAAATGTAGCGTGGTTCCATCCTTCCTGCCACTGTTGGGCTGGCCAGACGTGGAAACACCTGTCCTCCTTCATGTGCTGGCAAACCTTCGGAAAATAAGCCCACCACCCTTGAACTTGGAAAAGGCAAGTATTCAGAGAGCAAAATCTCCTTCCAGTCAAGCAGAGTGAATTATTCAAATTCTCATTTGATTTCAGCTTTTATATTTACTGATCTGTCAGCGTGTTAACATTTTGGAAATACGCTACGTAGACTTTCACCCATTTTTCTAAGCAAATATATAGACTGCAAAATAAAGCCTGTTTTCTCCAGGTACGGCATTAGTCGTCCTTGAAAAATATGTTTTATTTCTAAATTTCCTGCAGGAGATTTGCAATAGGCAATTACATAGTAAGGAGAAAAAAAAATGTTTCCTAAACTACATGCTATAGACAAAACTCAGTGTAATAAATAAATGACTAAAAAATAATTTGTTTTTCTGAAAAATAACAGAGACAAAAATTACTCCAAGTCAGTAATAATTAAAAAATTTAAAGCAATGGGCTATTGTCAACCTTCAGATTTTGTCCTTGCCTGCCAGGAGCCTAGAGCATCGGTGGTCCTGAGGACGGCTATGGGTGACTAGTGGTCCACAAACACTGCTTAGGAATCACTTTTCCAAACTGTAAATGAAATTGTGACAACTTATAGCTCCAATTTGGCTTCTATGAAAGGCAGAAATACGATATCACTGTACAATTATTCATGTGTTGTTTGGTTTGGGTTTTTTTTTTTTTTGGTGTCCAAGGACAACTGAGATTCTGGTTGTTTCCCTGATGAAGGATTGTGAATGAGTGCAGTGTCTGCAGCTAAGGCTGGGTATCGATTTACTTGGATATGGAAATACTGACGAGCTTGACTTTCCTTTGAAACCTGAAGAATGCTAAGTCAGCATTGTGACAGCTGTGCCTCTGCTCACGTTTTGAACAAACTTTGTTTTGGATTCCTGGGCCTGACTGCTTCTTAGCTTTATATTTATTTTACGCTTTAAAGTTCGTGTTACAAGATAGCTGCTCTTGCCTCTTTTTTCTCCATGTTGTTATAAATAAACAAATCTCAGCATCCTACAAAGTTCATGGAGTTTGCAGTTTGATTTTCTTGATTCGGTTGGCCTGCCTCCAGAAAGAAAAATGTAATTTTTTTTAAGTTCTTGGCTTTAGGTGTATTCATTCAGAATGAATGGGATTTCCTGTCCAAACTGCTGCCATTTGTACCTCAAAAAGCCCAGTGAAATTCCTGTAAAGATAGCTTTCCTTTATCATTCCAGGGAGTGTGGTTTGGTGTATGGATAGTTAAGGATGGTGATATCACCCCAGACTCCTTCATTCCCAGGGAAGACTTTCCTTGGTTTAATAATTATTGATAATACTAATGTAGTACTTTTCTATTCTGGTCTAGATGAATTCTGGTGACCAATGGTGTAGAATTTAATAAGAAAAGTTTATCACATATCTATCCCTGCATCTTTGGGAATTGCTGCAATAACAAAAGTATTCAGTAATATTAAGTTACATGTAACACAGCCAAGGAGAATTTCTTCACTGCTACTTCCACCCTTACTTGTGCAGTAAGACTGGAGGATCTGTTTTCTGACTGACGCTGTTAGTTACTCCTTTCACAGGTGACCCCCTGTGCCACGTGAACCTGAACAGCCCATGTACTCTGTTCTGAGACTGTAAGAAAGCCGAGATGTTGGGTAAGAGAGAAATGCCGCTGTAGTCGTCGGGATGCCCTCCTAAATAAAGGCAAGTGCTTTGAAACCTGTGTGCCTAGCAGCCTTCAAGGGCTTCATCCTCTTAACTATCGAAGCCTTGCTGCCCTGAATAATTCCAGAAGACAGGATCTATCAGCTTTGGTCCAGAAACACAGAAGAATTTTCCTAATCTAATATAATCACAGCATAAGTCTGGGGGGTTCGTTTTTGCTATATCTGATGAACCCTTGACCTTTGGCTCTGTTCTCTAGTTTTCTGCCCCCACATAGCATAGAATAATTTAAAATACAGGGCTGGTACCAAAAAAAAAAAAGGGGGAAAAAAACCCCCAACATTTGTAGACCCCTTGATGAAAACCATGACAAATATCTACTGATAAGGTTTCATCAGGTGGAGGAGTATCAGTCATTCAAAAGGATGTTAGGCAAAGGATGACGTTGAAACTTTCCATCCAGCACTCCTTATTGTTGACTCTGGATACATGATCAGACCACATTTAGATAGTTCTGATTGCTACCTAATGAGGTAAGATATATTTTTTGACATTATTCCAACAGCCAAATCAAAGATGAGATCACATGTGCAAACTGGATTGATGAAGACAAGGCTTCTGCGTCTGCAGCCTTACGAATGCTACAAGCTTAGCCTGCCAACTCTGCTGGGCATTTCAACGCTGTTGCCATAAAGGTATCGGCAAGCTTTTTTGTGAAGCCTATAGTTCTTTGGCAGAGTGTAAGTGAGCACAAAACACATGTTAGCTTTGGCTCTGGGTTCTCCTGCAAATGGATAAGTTTTTATCAGTCTTGCTTTACATGAAGCACCCTTTCTGGGTAGGAGATGGAAACTGATGATAAATGGGGTGTCAGTCGTAACCTGATAATTAACCCAGCGTGCCAAGGTGGATAGCCCAGGGCCCATGGTGCCATCCAACCTGAACTCTGTGATACCCTTAATGTTATGTCATTGTATATAATTCTTCCCAGAGAAGGTCGTTTTTATTTGTTGTTTCACAGGAGTGCACAGAACTCATTGCCAGCCACTGGAAGGTACATAAGCTCAACTATAAGCATATATGTGTTTGTAGAACTGAGGACAAAATTTAGTTAATGGATTCAGCTGCTGAACAGGTGATGACAAACAGGAAACAGCAATTATACAGACCAGACCCACCAGTAACGTGTGCACTGAATATTTCCGTAGTCAGTGGATAAAAGTGGCATCAGTAACCACTGCTGTTTACCTGCCTCATAGGTTACTGTCAGCCAAAGAAGACTGGGTTTTGGGTTTGGTGGGTTTTTTTCTGTAAATGTCTCTCTCAGGGCTTTTCAAGGTACTTAACATTGTGCAGATAAGCGTAGCAGGAACAGAACGTGATTTAAATCCAAGCGGAGTGGAAAAATCCAACAGGATTTTGATGGTGTTGAATGAGTCCCCTTGTAAACGGCTGCCTTAACACAGCAGCTACCATGTAGGATGGTTAGGAGATCTTGTTTTCCTCCTGAGGCCAAATTTAAGTCCCCCGAGCCTCTGCTCTTCTCTCCAACAAATCTGGAGGTGGCAACTGCTGCGTAGCCCACTGCTCAGGCTGGTTCTTCATCTCGTAATTGCACCATTATCACCCATAAGGAACTCATTAATGTGGAAGAGGTTTTGAAACCAAAGCCTCTCTTTTCAGAGCCCTGATCTAGGAATGCTTTAAGGGTATATGCCAGCTCAAGAAACAGATTCATTTTGGTTCTGGGAATCAAACCACAGCCTCTGAAAAACAATGGAATTCATGGCTCATTCCAGAAAGTTAAGCAACAGCCTCAGCTTTTTGCTATAAGAAGGCTAATAAGGTTTGATGTAACATCAGAGGAGCTACTTCAGATCTAATAACAATACTTGGGTTTTGAACACTTTAGCTTTAACACAAACAATTTCTCACTTCATAATTTTCCTTCCGAGGGCCTTCTTTTGGAATATCCTACAGGCAGATGTCCTACTTAACAGGAGACCCCTCATATTCTGCCAATTTCCAGCTAGGTTTAAGCATTCACTGATTGAGAACATTTCAACCAGTAGGCAAAGAATCCTCTCTGTGTGGCATGCCAGATGTCAGCTGCAGTACGATCTGCAGAAAGACACGCTGTCTTAAGGCTACCTGGGCAGTAGTACGATGGTCCTCGTCATTTCTGCCTTTTTTTGAAACAGCACTGTCCCTGTTTGGAAGTAGATGCTAGGAAATAATGAGCTGTACACGCAGGAGCGTGCTGTGCGCAGTTGAGTGCCAGAGAACTGCAGTTTACACTGCACCAGCAGAAGAATTACATGTACAATATGGAGGATCAAAAGCAGCATTACACATGAAATGATCTCTAGGGGAATGGACATTTCAGAATGTGACTGGGCTTGTGTTTCATGTTTAAGAGGATTCCTTACATAAATGTTTGCTCCCATCGCTGTAAATGTAGATGCAAGGAGCAGCCAGCTACTCTGACCTTCATAAGCAGTCAGGAAATAACATAAGCCTAAATCATTCTGGTTTGTTCTATGATCTTAAATTGCAGTGCTGATAAGGGGTGGTAGCTAAGTGGGTGGGTGGAAAACCACACCGATTGGTATCCTTTAAAAAGAAGCAGGTTTAAAAACATAGCAAAAAAATACTGGGTGTAAAAAAGTGACAAAAATGGCAGGGTTTCCTGAAAAGAACTTGCTCTGGAATTCATGTCCTGTTCACACCATCCGCTGTAAACTTCAGCCTCTATAGCTTCCTGTTTGTACCTTGCACAGCTCTGGTGTGGCTGTGTACAGCCGAAACAAAGCTAGCACTGTCTGCCTGTTCATGCACAGCATTGGAAAGAAGGACACAAGCCGTAAATGAAGCTGGTTTAAGAACAGGTTCTGTGAATATACTTTAATTCCTAGTGATTCAGCTGGTCTCTTCAAATTTGTGCAAATCTGAGATGAGTAAGTTGGTTAAAAAATATTTTAAAATCCTGGGAAATTAAAGGCACTAAAGTGGCCGTAAATAAACATTAAAGAGCAAAACATGATGTTGGAAAGCAGACTCCCCAGATATGTTGGACAAGAGCCTGCAAAAGCCTTCAAAAGAATTTTCTTCAAAACACTATGAAACTTAACAGGAAACACTCTATAGAAGACTTCATGATAATTATAAAGACGTTGTTTGGCACTTTCTGAAAAACATGTTCCCTTGTTTAAAGAAAATGATACTGACAATTCACAATAGCCCAAAAATAAATGATCAGAGAAGCAGCAAACATATGCTACAGAGTGAGTTCAGATTAGCAATATTTTATGTTAAACAGTGGTTTAGCAGTACACTAACAGAACTACCCCTGTCTAGAGTATATAGGAGATGAGAATTAATTCCATAGGTTTGGTTGGATGAAGCACAACAGCGTGTTTCATCAATCCTAATGCAGCCCAGTATAAACACAGATAAGAAAAACCATCTCTGCCCTTTTCTGCTGAGTCTCTATCCTCCTTGTGGTTGTCAACAGATGTTTTAAGACTTCACTGCATGTTATTTGATGGGCAGTCATTTACCTTGTGGCTCTTCCAGTTGCATCGGCATAGTTCTCTTTCCTTTCCTCCTCCCCAGATCTGCACTGGTCCATCAGACTCAACAGAGGTTTATAGCTCTGTATCCATTTTATTTCCAATTTCACTGGGTTTCTTCTTTTTTTTTTCTTTATTTTAGTTTTTTAAATTTGCAGTGATGAGTGTGGAGCTCCTGACTTAGATTTCGGTTTTCTTATCTTGTGATGTGAAGGGCTCTTGAGCATAGACTCCTTGAGATGTATTTCAGCCTCCATTTAGCTGCCAGGAGAGAAGAACCCATCACAGGCCAGCACATCCTCCCTGTACCTGCAGTGACACTCTTTTCAGAGTCTCCCACATGGCACCAGAGACAGGAGCAGATCACCACAAACATCTTCCCAGTGTTTCGTTTCAGAGGCTCTGCTCCTCTTCTGTCATTTTGCTGGCAAAAAACTCTCCTGTGTTCCATGTGGAGCTGCCAAGCAAGCTGGTATCTTCCCACCAGAAGCTATACAGGGACCTTTACAAGCAAGCACAATCTCCTGTTATCCCAGATGCGACATGAAAATCCACAGACAGGAGAAACTCTCCTAGATCTTCTGATCCACTGCAATCTGTGAGCAGGTACCTCTTCTCCAGATCTGGTGACTGCAGTTGCAATATAACTTTGCTCCTAAGAAACCTACCAAGGTATTGGATCCTTAGTATCCGGAAACTGGAGAAAAAGTTCTTCCTGCTCTCTCTCTGTAATGTGCTGTCATTTATTCCAATTAACTGTATATTCATTACAGGATAATAAAGAGTTATTTGTGTTTTTCTTACTTCCACTGAGGCCAGGGACAAGTGGCGTGTTCGTTTCCACAGGCTTTAAGGAAAACTGCCTTTTCCTTTCCCTCTTTTCTTATATGGGGACTCTCCTCTTTCTTACCTGTTCTCTCGGTTTCTAAACTTACACCTGAGTTCGCATGTCTTGAAAGTAACTGACAAAACTGACAAAAATGCAGGGGAACTGCTGATTCTGTCCTAAGGTTACATAATTCAGTATTCCAGATGATGATCCGTCTCCAGCTCCCCTCAAAGAAAATTGATTCCTGTTTTGCCATGCCATTTAACTGCTACCACAATTTATGGGATGCTTTCAATAACCCATCCATGATATTGCTAGGATTTTGGTTTCCAAGATTTCTGTTTTTCCAAAACCCAGAGGTATGCGCAAAGGCAGTGTTTCTATTCTTTCTAGAAATCTGGGAGAGACACATCTCTCCCCAGTCCTGAGTTGAATGCTTGATGCGCAGCACTTTCTGCTGACTAAATTTAACTGGGTGGTCTGAGGGTCAACTCCCTTTCATCCTTCAACCCCTACTCAAGAAGACTCCGTGGTCGGCAGGATTGCATTCTTACTCCAGAAATTGTTTTTTATTTGTCTGTTTGTGCATTTTTCCATACTGAATTTTTATCTGACAGTGCAATGAACAGTTTCCAGCCCTGTCTTTCTTTAGTTTCCTCTCACTCCTCTGTAGTCCTAACATTGTTAAATATTTTTGCAACCAGAAGGTATTTTTGGAGTGAATATACAGCCATGACTCTCTGTTTTCAATGGCAACGCTCAGTTCTGGCTGCCATGAGCAGACACAAGATGCCATGTAAAACTGCAAGTTGATTTTTTAAAAAAATCTGATTATATAATGTTGTACCATTCCTTTTGGTTGAAATTCCAGGAAAGTAGCAATAGGGATTTTGTATTGCCTACCCTAAACAGTAAGCATGTTTTAAATTCAGTTCAAGACTAAAAGGCTACACTGATACAATAATAACGCTCAAATTCTAAAGCTGTTTGGCAAGGAGAGGTACTGAAAAAATGTCAGCTTCACCCTTTGACAGCACTGGCAATCACCCTTCAAAATCTGCTATAATACTATAATTACCCCAAATATTTGGTTTAAACACTTTTAAGCTAACCAGCCATGCCAGCTGTAGGCAGGATCTCAGTTGAGCGTTGATTTTGGTCGGCAGTCAGGTCAGAGAGCACCCATGACTTACTACCTGCATACGTTTAAATTCCCCAGACATCAGATTGAGACCACAAAATGGAGGAAACTAAGGCTAATTTGTTGACTGTCATGAAGAAAGATGATTTCTGGAACAGAATCATAGAAACCACATCCTAATACTAACATACTAGGAGAGACGTTTGCCAACACAATTTGTGTGAATTGAGTATTAGGTAACACAAGGAGGACGGAGTACAAAGGGAGAAATAAGAAATGGCGCCATCTCCGTGCCCCCAAAACCGAGAGGAACCCATGCCAATGGAAAGCTTCCACACTCCTGAGAAAGTGAGGGCTTGCTGAAGCCTGGCTCCTGCTTCCTCGCTTGCTTTTAAGACTGTTACAGCTGCTTGGGGACTTCTCAGATCTTGCCGCAGTGCCGTGGTCCTTACACACAACAGCTTTTGCACTGAATTTCAAATTAAATGTTATTAGAGGCTTAATCAAAACGACATCATTTTGCAATCTGTGGTGTTGGTTCTGATACCTCGGGTCTAAACTCTTCCCTTTGAATGCTTCATTTCCGTTTCTTCCGTAAGAAAACAAGTTGGGTTTAAGGAGCGAGAGCAGAACAGGCAGAGAGTCTTAGAGCTTGATGTCTCCTTCAAACTGCTTACAGAGAAATAACTTATTTTCCAGATTCATCCCTGAGGTTATTCTGCTGACTCCAGAAGCTATCCAGGAAATATCCCCAGGCCCTGTGAGCAACATACATAGGCACTTGCTGAGCAGAGCAGGAAATACTAACGATCAAAGCCAATAAAAGGCTTGTAATCCAACTTTAGTTGGTTAAAGGTAAGAAGATCATTTTTCCTTCAAGTGAAGGTTCTTATCTCCTATTGAATTTGGACTGATCTGAATTTTGAGCTGAATTTGGAATGATATTTCATCAGGAGGAATTTTTGAACATTTCATTTTTGCCTTAAGATCAAGAGCTACAGTCAAAATCAGTCCTAAGCAGTAAAAACAAGATTTTGTGTGTAATCCCAGTGAAAGTTCAAAAATCTTGACAAAATTCTATTTATAACTTTTTAAAGGAAATAAACCCACAAATGATTTCACTGTGAAAAACCATCCTGAGGAAGAGAAGCAATTGTATAAAATTTACAGTTACCCCAAAATAATAGTTTTTGACTTTCCCAGGTCAACTATATGAATTAAATTTAGCACAGACTACTAGAATAAACAGAATTGGACTAGAAATGCTGGGATATAGCAAAGCCTAGCTGCATAAGCCCTTGTTTCACATCATTTGCTTGGGCATAGTGAAGATTTCTGAACTACCTACACAATGGATGTTTAAGGGAGAAGCTGGTTGATTTGGAAAAAAAAAAAAATCCCTTTTGTATCCCAGTTGTAGTATTGCTCAAGAATTGCATCACCTAGTCACCCACAGACAGGCAGAAAATAAATAGCTCCAGATTCTAGCTAAAATGGACAAAGATAAAAAAGAGCTTTTATGCACAAAGGTAAAAGCTAAGGCTCATATTGTATCTCATGGCCAGTACTATTTCCCTTGTCTCTGGTTAGAATCTCCCTAGCCTTCTACAGGACCTTTAAAATGAATTTTAAGCTACTGACATTGTGGGTAGTTTCTGCCTGTGCCAAGCAAAACAACCCAAACCCCTGTTGCAGGGAGATGATCTTCTCATGCTGACCTGCTTCTGTATCTGACATTGCACACCTGAGTGACACCTGCTGCCACCTCCTTACCAAGTTGACGTTAAATCTGTGCTGCCATCACTCTCCCTCTTCCCATTGCCACAGCAAAATACTCTTGAATAATTCAAACCATAACGAAGAAAACTCCAAGAAAATCAACTGATAGTTTTCAACGATTTGCTGCAGTGTAAGAGAAAAGCTACCTCTTTGCAGGGAGATCCGTCAGCTGCTGCTGTTGCTAATAAACGTAGGGCCACAGAGAGACTGCTCCTGCAGATCTCATGATGGAAGACTAGATGTTCATCGGCAAAGCCTTCTTTTCAACGGACCTTCCACCTCCAATTACGTTGTGGAGTAAGAAGGTTTACCGTGTTAAAGATGTCTGTCAATAACAAAGCATTCATACTGTGTTAAAGCGCTTTCTATATTTACTTTAAAAATCCATGCAACGTTTGATGGGAGGTTTTAGAGGAGTATCTATGCTCAACGTGGCTTATTTAAGACTGAGATTGCTGAAGTAGTATAATTCCAGGTAGAATAATAGATGTTCAGAACCCTGGATTATTGCTACACTTCACAGAAGACATGCAAAAAATGCTATCCAAGTGTATAGTTAAGCAAGGAAATAACTGAAAACAGACATATTATATGTAAACAAAAGTGGATTTAAAATAGGTACTGCAGCTGCCTTTGAATGTTTTCTTTTACAACTGACATGTCACTGGTTTTGGGTGCAGAGTAGCTACAGTTTTGAAATGTTAAAAACTTCTTTTTATATTTTTGTCTCATGAAAAAAAGGTCTATGTTTTCTCCTGATGCTCCATTGCCAGCTGACAGAAGTCTATTGAAGCTACGGCGTAAATTGCACCTTGTTTGTAACAGGGTAGGAAAAACTTCCCAGGGGAAGTTGCTTAATAATGACAGCGGCATTGCAGCTTGTGCCAGTGCTAACTACAGCAAGTGGCTCCTTTGATTTAGGCAAATTAATCTGAATACTGAAGTTGCTATGAAACTACATGTTGCAGTAGCAAAACATATTTACTTAGATTAAGGCAGGAAGGGGTGGCAGGGAAACAGATCTGACTTGTTTTCCACAAAGGCATAATAAAGGGATCATTTAACTGGGTCTCCAGATGACTATTAAAACCAGCTAAAGCTACCTACAAACCCATTGTACTTGCTAGACTGAATGCAGAAAATAAACCCTGATCATGTGGTCTACTAGTGCCATCTATTGTGTACAGGGAAAAATACAGATACCAAATGTAGAATTTGCCTATTTCCTCTTTAAAATGGGAGAACTACTCTTTCTGTATTACAGTACCAATTAGAAAACATAGTCCAAACTCATGAAATCACTTCTGTTTTTTATAAAATACAGCAATTATTACCATTCATGTGTATTACCACATGGCCACGCACACACAAATGCACTGAAACATGGACCCAGCTGGAATAGTTTTAATCAAAGCTACAGAAATCTAAGTTAAATCTATTGCAACTTCCTTACGTTGTCAAATTTCTTCTAAATAAAGGGACATTGGCTCAGCTTGCACAGAAATTAACATCATCCCATCTGAAAATCCAAGCACCATACTGCCTTTCACCATTTCTTGGAAAGCAGCTCTTCCAGTTTCTTCCAGAGGAGTATTTGTAGTGGGCATTGTAAATTAGCAGGATCAGCTCACCAACCCCAAACACAGTGAAGTCTTCAAGCTGACCCTCCAAAACCTGAAAGCTTGTGAACATGTGGTGTCAGTATTGAGACAAAGACTCTGTATTTACAGAGCAGTTTAAAACACCAAGCTCTTGCATGTCTTTACAAACTCCATGCTGGAATGTCCAAAACTTGCTGACATTTATTACCATAATCTTCTAGTCTGCTTGAAACTTTTGCAGCCAGTATTACCACCAAATAATAAAGCCCTCGCCATCAAGACTGCTTTACTGTCAAACATACGCTGCTGCTGGAGACCAGGCAGTATGCAAATAGAGCACGCCAGAAACAGAAATTTAGAATACCTTATGAGAGCACTCATGGGAGGGAAGAGCAGAAGGAGTCCCAGGGTCCTAAGACAAAGTGGCATTCAGGTATTTTGAGTCGACTGAGTTTCATCCTTTCGTGATTTGGAACTGTGATAGAGATGGCACAACCTAGAAAGATGAGACTTTGCACTTCTGGAAAGGGTAGAGAAATGATTTAGCACATTCACTAAAAATAACAATAACTGTCATGTGATTTACTGTAGTTTATGCAAAAGAAGTTTCTCAATCACTCACGATGGGCTGACAAACAGAAAACATCACCCAAACAGAGTAGATGGTAAAAATATTTCTAGCATACCTCCCAAGAAAAAAATAGCTATTTCTTGTTGCTAAGAAATGTGAAAATACAGAAAACAGGGTCTGTTGCAAAAGAACAGAAGTGATGGAAGTGTACTGTGACATTATCCATACTAACCTGTAGAGAACATTTGATTGTTACACGTTAAATAGCATTATTTAACAAGTCATTTACTGCTAAAATGATACGACTTGGTAGAAGTATTTTTCGATTGCTGGCAACATGTCAACTCATATTTCAACTGCAAAATTAATTAGGATCTTGACTGAAAAGCTGCCTGGAGCCAGAGAATAATCAAAATGCTTTCAATAGTCATTCACTGTGCAAACGAAAAGGTAATGATCCATTCTCTTCCTGTACATGTAGATGCACATTGATGGGTTTGGCCTAAGAATTTAAATAAAAGGCAAACTGTTGGTGACACATTCTTTGGGTGATTACTGTAACTCATATAATAACGTATCATGATAAAGCTCAGAAAAATGGGAAGGATTCCATTCGGTAGTTCAGCAGTACTTGAACTAACACGTTGATTTCGGCAAAACAGATTACCTGGATTCAGCTGCTTTCTCGGAATTAGGAGACTGTAAGCACTATAAAGGGTGACAGGCTCCTGGATATGATTCTTTTGAGGAGGACAGAGTACTGAGATTAAGTAAGTGTGAACATCTTTCAGGAGCCTTGCATTTGGATGATGATTTACTGTTTTCTTTGTTTTCTCTCACCTTGACACTTTTGAAATTTACTGTGGTGATTTCCTGCCTAAATCAGAACAATACAAAGAATTCTTTTCCTGTTTAAGTGTACTTGGATTCACTGTAAAAACACACTAATAGGCTGGACTTCAAGTTCAGGTTAATTTCTTTTATCCAGGTAAAGGGTTTAGTAAATTGATGAGCTGAAATCTGCTATTATATGAAATGACAACTTCAAGCTCTTTATACTTCAGTTTAAGAAAGCTGGGAATAAAAAGCAATAAAGGAACAATACACCATGCACTAAGGTATGTGGTCTTAACATGGCCTTCAAAATAACAGGATGTCACTTCTTGTGGCTGGAATACATTTTCTTCTGAGTATTTCTGATCTTCACTTGAAGGAATGTGTGCCCCTTCCAGGATGCCCAATCAGCAAGACATAAGTCTGGCTTTCAGTCAGTACTTGATTTGATTTTCACATGATTGTAACTATGAACCTCTGCAAGACAACCTGAATGCTGCGGAAAGTAAATTTATCAGTGAAAAAATTTTTACTATTTTTATTTGGAAGAACTTATAAAGAAAGCAGGGACTCTCTAAGATGTGAAACAGCTGAATTTAATACAGTTTAAAATACACATTAAAGGCAATATCAACAGATGAAGAGTCTTAAGACATCACTCTCCACACATCTGCTTTATCTCATGGAAAATTAGCATCTGAAAATCACCAATATTTCTGCATAAACTGTGATAGACAGACAATTTTCAGGCAACTTGATTGACAGCCAAGTGGTTAATGCGCTAAAAGGAGGTAGTGAATCAGCCCACAAAAGACCCTTTTGCCTCCAGATACTTTTAACATCTGACTTCTCAATTAGCTCCTCTCCAAGTCTTTCATTACAGAAGTAAGTTATAGCAGCAAACATGCCGTATCTTCATTACAGAAGCTTTCCAACACCTTTTTTCCTTCACTTTCATATATATATAATACATAAAATATTCATAGACATAGACCTGAACACCCAAGAACTACTGGTGCCTCTTCTTGTTTTCCATTCACTCCCAATGACTTTTTGGAGTCCCTCTTCATTCCATCACTGGAGGTTAAAACCCAGGCTGGAAAACTTCTGCTTCACATTAACCAAACTGCAGTAAGATTTCTCTTGATTCGATTGTGCATAGATGTAGATGTACTCCCTATTCCCACTTCAGTTTTAAGCTTCCTGTGGCCAGCAGTGCATAAAGGGGGAAAAGGGGAAATGCACTTTTACAACGTGCATTGCATTGATGGTTAGAAAACATTTTTCAAGCCATGTAGTTTAAACTTCCCCTAGGATTTGTATGCAGTGTCTGCTATCAGAAACACAGTCTAGTGTTGCTATCTGCTCACTGCAAATTCCTAGCCTTGAAACAAAGATGCCCGCTTCTGCTCACACCTTGTTCCACAGCCCTTGCGACTTCGAACAGAGTGGGAATTCAGCCTTAGTGTTTTCCATCGTCTTCAGACTTCTCTATTTGCAAAATATACTTTCTCAAGTTTCAAACTAATGTTAATAATTAGGCTATAACAAATGAAAAAATTAGGATATGTCCAAAAGGGAAGAGCTGAGGAGATCAAAAGTCTTTGAATCACTTTCAAGTGCTCCTATAGATTGCTTCTATTAGAGTATTTTTAATATATCAAACAGTATAAAAATTACAAAATATTGCAAAAAGTTAGCAGGAACGTTGCTGCGAGTTTTAAAAATGTTTTTGTGGTTGCTGTTATAGATGTTGCAGAGTTAATGGCATGGGTTCCTTATGCAACTTTGAAAATCCCTGTCCCTCTGCAACATCTTCTGTAGGTAAAAAACCTAGGATATTCGTACATATAAATTTTTCTCCACTATCAGGTGTCTTCATGTATTTCTGTTGATATCCTTAAAGAAACTCTCTAAAAGAAAAACAAAACAAGATCAGTACAACATAAATTAATTTTACAGTTCTGTGATACAAAGTGCAAGGAGATAAACCAAACAAAAATATTTATGTGAAATACATATTGTGAAAAATTAAAAAAAAAAAGAACAACTATCCAACCAACCAACCAACCAAAAAACAAAACAAAAAGCCCCAAACACAAGGATCATTTTTTTTAGGGTCTGGTGGTTATTTTTTTCTGAATTAATAGTTTGGCTTCATGTGACCACTGGTTAGGAAAAAAAGAGGATAGAATCTTAAAAATATTTCTGTCATTTTGAAACACCAGCACTGGATTTCATGCTATTTTATAGGCTGCAATTTAAAATGTCTGCATTTCTATTTAGTTTAACTCCATCACTTTTTCTTGTCTATTATGTTCACAATATTTATGTCTAGTTAAACTTTCAGTGTTGGACACTTTGGGATTTGTGATCTGAAGCAGATTTATCAACCAATTTAGTTACTCTGAGGACCATGGCATTGTCTGCAAATATGTATCTGCAAGGGAAGAGTCTGACTTTTGGTAAGACACATACCATCATGGACTGGCAATAAATACGTTCCCTTCAAAATGATAAATTCAATCAAATATTTTTGTCAGTTTTAGAAGGCAATTATATGTCTTTAAGATAATGCATTGTATAATTTTGAACAATTACATTTTTTTAAGAAGCATTTTGTTCTGCAGAACCTAGCTTTTTATATATATATATATATAAAGGAAAGCCCTACAGCCATGGTCTATTCAGTACTATTAGACAAAAGTACAAACACATAGAAATGTTTGTTAGTGGTTAGCAAAATATATGTTAATGCTGCATCTTAACTGAAAATTGATTTGTGTATATGCTTATGAAAGTTATGGACAGATTATATGTAAGTATTAACCACTTCCATGCTGAGTAAGGATGTAAGTGAAGCAGGAAGTAAATTAATTACAATTTTTTACATTATTTGATGTCAAACTTTGGTTTTATGCCAGAGGATTTAGAGGGTACTCACTATTTTTCCTCCCTCCCCATTTCCACAAATTCTGGATATGGTTTTGAGCAATTTATCACAGCACCAAATGGGTCACATATGTGATCTCAATTATTAGTGCTTGGATCTAGTTTTCAACTTTCTGGGATTTGTGTGAGCCAGTGGTATATAGGAAAGACCTACGTGTGGGGTATGACATCTACAGTGATTAGTTCAACTGACTTAGTTCATCTTTGTAATTGTGGTATAAAGTAGCAGTTCTCAGTCTTTTCTACCTTAAACTCTCTACTCCAGTCTTGCAAAGATCCAACTACTTTATGGGGAAAACATCCAGAAGTCTGAGAAGGATAAGGAGGCCATGGTCCTCCTAACACCTACAGTAATATCCAGGAGGTTTTGGCCTCAAATCTCCACAAGGCACTTGACATGAACAATGTTTTTATGGGTTTCTTTACGAGTTCTTTTGCCAAAGTTAAGCCTCACATGCTGGTATTTTCAGCATTTTGTATCCCTGTACCAAACAAAAACCCCATGAAACACTGCAGCTAGAACATGCTGTGTAAACAAAAAGAGTTGGTGAGGCTTGGGAAAGTAAGTTCAAGGCCTGCCTTTGACAAACTGTATTGAAGTGTTATCTTTTTAATTAATCTATTATTTTTTCTTCTTTAAGGTCAGGCTTGATGTATCACCAGATCCAGTCACCCAAACCAGAAGGTTTTCATGTCAAAACTTTCAAAATGTATTTGATATTCTTCATATTGTGAGGGAACTTATATCAAAATGTGTAGTTTTTAAACAGAAAGGAAGCATCTATGGTTGAAATCCACTGGATTATTACATAACATCCCTCAGGTAGAAAGAAAAGCAATCTTAATTGCATATTTATTTTAGTATTATGACACCTTTAGAGGGCCTCTTTCTACAAAATGTTTGGTAAATAAGTAGAAGATATTAATTTACTGAATAATTTTCAAGACCAGAAACTTGTTAAACTGATTTATAAAGCTGATTTTTATGTTTTAAAGACCAGGGGAAATATTCATTAGGTAGACAGAAATCGGTTCTGTGGTTGATAAAATTTGTTTCTATATAGCTTGGTATAGCTAGCTGAGTTAAAGAATGTTAATTTTCTATTGCATTCGCTGTTATACAATTCATGGCACTTCTTAGTCACTGCTAAAATAGGTAGATACCAACCTGAAAATCTCTAATGAATGTTAAAAAGAAGAATATAAAACCAAAGGCCACCGTCCATTCACAGATCGCACTCATAAAATGAAAAGTATAATCCTGATGGAATGAGACACAAAATAAATTTTCAGACAAAACCACTAAACAAAATAACTGTGGAATGCTATAAAAATAGGCATCTCCTCCTGCAAATTCAACAAATATTCTAAGACTTATGACTCATCATCCCAATACCCTGTTTCATAAAATTAATACAGATTTAATTTTTACAGAATGGTAAGTATATTTAGCAAAGTTGCATATGTTCCATTAAGCAACGTCTTGCTTAAAAAAATAGTACAAGAAAATTACAATTAGCACAAGATCAAAACACAGCTTGAATATAATTTTCACCTGAAAAAAATTCAGTTCTTATGTGAAGGATGCCCAAGTGCCCATATTCAAAACTTTTTCTCAGAGCCACTGAGTTCAGTAGTACCATCCCTTATAGTAAATTCTCACGATGTTTTAAATGGAGGGCTACTCTTGTATGGCAGTTCCTGGAAAGAACTTAGTTTTTAAGCAGACCATCACAGAAAACTATGTAATATGACACCAACTGAATGTAAAGTGTTTCTGATCCCTGCATCTCAAGTAAAAAAGAAAACCTGAAGAGGTATATTACTCAGATTATCTAACTTGTGAAGATTTATCTCACAGTTGCCTTGCCACCGGTTGGTTGAAGTACATTTGCCAAGTTTGCTTTTATTAAGCTCTTGAAGCGGGATACACTCTCTGCATTATTTAACCTGGTTTTTTTAATACTTCCATGTGGCAAAGTTTGTCCAAAAAAGCCCTTGCCTTTTGTAGTTATCATTCTGAGAACACTAAAATCAATTCATATACCTCATACTGACTTTAGTATGCTTCAGGTCAAACAAACCCCTGGTGTTTATCACAGTAGTAATAACTACTTAAGGAAGAATGATGAAAAAGCTGAGAAAACCAATGTTGTAAAAAACCTCAAAAACTGCAGAATCAAACTGGCCCACTTCTGTTTCATATGTGAAGTTCATTTTCAAGAAATGAGACTATAACAGGAAATAGAACAACTCATTTCCATATATATATATTTTAAATTTGTTCTACCGGTGAGTTTCAAATACTTGCTTAAAATGAAAGTCTAACTCTCTGAAGATTGACCCATCCATGACAAGTTCTCTTACCCAAGCCACAGACAGTTTTCTAATGAAGAAATAACTGGAAACCATCATTGTGCGAATCAGTGAGACTTCACAAACCTGTTCTTGGTAATGCACTATTTAAAGTCTCTAAAGTGTTTGCAATGCTATACACTTTTAGATTAAAAATAACAGCATACCACAAATAATATGATACAGGGTAAGTTGGCTACCTAATGACATTTTACCTTTTCACCTGGAGTCCAGTCAATTTTTGTCATGGAAATTTGTGAAGCAAACACAATCACTGGGAAAAACACAGTGTAAAGGAAATTGTAAAAGTTTAGTGGGTAACAGCAAAAATGTCTGCTTACAAAAAAAAGACCTCCATCCTCCCCTTCTGTAACAGAGGAGATCCTGAACAGCCAGAGTATAAGATCAAAATATTAAGAAGGCAAGTAAATGAAACACGTTGAAAGGTAACTGGTAGCAGCAATCAAAACAAACTTCTGCACAAATAAAGATTTCTGCGGGTACTTCCAAAGGACAGAAGGTGAGGCGAGACGCTCCAATACTTAGATCACATTGATGACTGAGAACTGTGGGAGTGGAGTTCTGCACTGCTGGAAGAGGAACCATGTTGGTTTCCACTGGTCCACAACAGGTGCTTTGGTATTTTTGTACAACTTTCTCTCAGGACTGGGGCCCTCTTCAAAAACCCTTTCACAGCTGCTGAAACCAAAAGCAGGCTGAGGCTGATGCGATGGCCTGCTGCAACCACTCTTCAACACTGGCAGATCACCTAAAGCCCAATAAAATCGATGGTGTGACTCTAATTTCAGCAGGCTGTGGGAAAAGCCGGTAGGTGTGTTGAGTGTGTCTCCTGAGGAGGCATCTAATGAAGCCAAGCACCAACTAACGTGATCAAAAGCATCTGCTTAGGCTTGAAGGAAATCTTGTGTACGCCAACTGCATGTTATATGTCTGTGTATTGGGTTTATTTTAGACTCTTTTTTTTTAGACACTCCTCTTTTTCAGGCCTTTCTCCATACCCAACAGAAAGTTGGTCTGGCTTTATTACCATATGATCCTATGAAGAACACTGGGACATTAGATTTAAATGTAACACTGAAAGAAGAGATACAGCTTCTTAGAAGACCCTGAAGCTCATCTTTATGCTATTAACGGTGTCTCAACATGCTATGCGCATTATTATAGCAGAAATAATAAGAGAGCCCTAAGCAATTGTAACCTCATTCTCATTGCTTATATGCAACAGTTTAACTTAAAAGGAAAATCATGAATGCATAAAGGGAAAACCATGGGATACACCATAAAGGATACTGGGAATGAAAGCAATGCATGATATTACAGATATGGCCATCCTCATGTGACACACAAAGTAAGTGTTCCATTGTGGACAGGACTTGTAAGAGATTATAGACTGAAGTGTAATGTATACAACACCCGAGCCAAATGCCACCAAAGCTCCTATGTCATGGACAGTGGGAACAGACAGCTCCTGGAAAGAGAATCAGCACAATGGTTAGCTGCTACTATTTGTACAGTGGTAGGAATCAATGAGCAGACAGTAGGCATGTCACGCTGGGCACATTCAAGCAATGGGAAACACTTGCTTCTCCCAACAATCTACACAGGGAAGATGAAAGAAAAAGGAGAAAGAGAGGTAAACTAACCATGTCCACAGCCACCAGGTCAAACTCCTCTCCTGTGTTCACGTAAAAGCGTAGATCAATTTTAGTGCTATTCAACAGCTGGTCTACTACCAATTAATGTTCCTCAAACAGGAACTGGATTGTGTTTCTCTTAAGAGGTTCCTATACCTTCTTTTTCCTTTTACCCTGCCAAAGATTTCCAACATTTTAAGTTAAAAGTCTAATCTGCATTTGCGTGGCCATAGTCTAACTAACGGCAGTTTCATGGAAGCTGTTCTAAACAGTGACTGCTGTAGCTCTGTCCCCAATCTCCAGTTGCCAGCCATAAGGCTTCAGGAAATTAAAATATTTGAAAAAATAATTTAGAAACCCCATTAACTAAAATAAGCTCTTGACATGAAGGTCTTACACTGTCAGTGTCTTCAATTACTCAGCCCTCTTACTCTTCCCCACATCATCAGCCACTTTTATTCAAATTCCACAACAGACAAAAGTGTGCATAAAATTCCAGTACGACTACATGTGGCCTATATTTTTTAATACCTTACCTAAAGAAGATTCTCTCCTTTAAAATACAAACAGTAGAATATCCAATAACGAAACAAGTGAAGATTCCAGAGAAATTAGTGTA
Organism: Eurypyga helias; assembly: GCF_000690775.1. NCBI lineage: Eukaryota > Metazoa > Chordata > Aves > Eurypygiformes > Eurypygidae > Eurypyga > Eurypyga helias. Next base: position 48,318 of record NW_010254272.1, read on the forward strand.
TTCTAAATGTTTCAAAAAATCACAAATTCAAAGTTATTCCTCCTTGGGATCCCATAGCAGACAGGTAAGTTAGTTCTAAAGCTCCTTTCTGTCACCACAGCATAGCGAAACATGTGCTATGATCTGACCTACTAGTGTTCTATTTTAGTCATCCAAGAAAACACATCTATATCCTTTAATTACATATTTTATGGGTTTAAATTGAAAGCGGGGAAGTTTAGATTAAATATCAGGAAGAAATTCTTCCCGGAGAGGGTGATGAGGCACTGGGACAGGTTGCCCAGAGAAGCTGTGGATGACCCATCCCTGGAAGTGGTCAAGGCCAGGCTGGATGAGGCTTGGAGCAACCTGGTCTAGTGGAAGGTGTCTCTGCCCATGGCAGGGGGGTTGGAACTCGATGGTCTTTAAGGTCCCTTCCAAGCCAAACCGTTCTGTGATTTGATGATTCTATTTTAACATCTTCCCTGCCTGGAAGCCACTGTTTTCTTTGTCTTGTATGTGATTATAGTCACATACTTTTTTTCTGCCCTCTGCTTTTCTTCCTACTCATTCCCTTTTATCTTTCCGTGACATACCAATTTCTGTCAAATTTCAGGGCATGTCCCTCACATCTCATCTATACGTGCAATTTCTTCTCTTCTGTCCCACTTTTTGCCTTCCATATAGGAATGACAAGTTTTGGTATGGAAAGCATTAAGCAAGTGTAACGTGGCTTTTGCATTTTAGCCCCATACACAATATACAGAACGTTTCTAACACGGCTCTCATGATTACTACTATCAGACTGCCACAGCTTCCCTAAAAAGCGCAGCAACTCAACCCCTACCAAACCTGGGAACTGCTGCTACATCCGGTGCGGTAAGCCCCTTGTGCTTTCTAGTCAAAGACAGGAAGGTCTCTCTTTAATCACCTCACTTCAACATCTAACAGGCAAAAATGGACCTGCTAAGACCTGGGTTTTTGCTTTGCCATATCCACTGTCTCTCATTTCTGTATTTCAAGCATTGTGTTATTTAAAACAGAGAACAAAGACCTTATTCATGACCATAACTTATTTTCTCAGATACTCTTCTTCTTTCGGAGGAGATACTCCTACTGTTTTCTCCCACCCTTTTTCCTCACTTCTGCTAAGGGTTCAGAGGCCAGCAGCATTAAACTCCCATGTTACCTTGAAGTAAAAAGGGTTAAAAAAACCTCCTTACAACTAATTATGCTACTTAAAAAGACTCACCAAAAGTGGCATTAGATTTCAGTAAATAAAAGCCAGCCTTAAATATTTCCAGTATAAGTTCACTCTGAAGCCTTTTTAACAAACTTGATATTTTGCTTTGGGGAAAGAGAAAATGAACTGATGCTCAATAGTATCAATCAGCTCCACTATAATACTCAGGAATGGTGTTATCTCACCTGCTGGGGAAAAATAAGTGTTAAGAAACTAACAGCTAGTGCACATGAATGTGGATTTTCTGCATGATCCACTGATTAGAGGGACTAGACTGAATGATAAAGAAATAACTTCTAATTCCAGCTTTGCTTTGTTCTCCTGACCTGAAGCAATCATTTGACCTTCAGCAAATCTCACAGCCTCTTCATGTCTCAGTTATTCTACTGGGATTCTACTGGGATAAGAGTGTACTGTTCACTAGTTGTAGACTATACAGTTAAAAGACCGAAGGCTTGCAAGGCACCATTTCCATCTTTCTGGGTAATTAAGCATGCTCAAAAATCTCCTAGATTACATCCTAAAATAGATTAGATCCTTACTGTGTTCTGAACACTCCCTACAAACTGCTCTTAACGTGCAAGTAAGGTCAAATCAGAGGAAAGAGAAATAAGGGGAGGAAGGAGTTTATGAACCAGCAGTGAGAGACAGTAGAGGTTAGATAAGAACCAGTATTGTAACTCTCAAGTGGCCCCTTTGCAAACTTCAGGATCAAAGTTTCTGCTTTCCTGTCTCTCCCAAATTATTTCGCATTCCTGATTTGTCTTTTCCTTCTTGAAGCTCCGTTTCTGCTTCAGTCAAGCAGCACTATTCCCCACCATCTAACTTTTTTTTCTGCCACATATAAATCTAACCAAGAGTACAGAAATTTAAAAGAACAGCATGCTTAGAGTAGACTGCAGTGCCTGTAGTGTTTGCAATCCACACACACTGCCTGCAGGAAAAAATAAAAAGAGCAAGATGTCAGCCTAAGGCAGAGTTTTTTGTCTGAAAATGCCATGTCACTTACATGCAAAATTGTACTGGCTGCTGAAGCCCTGAAAATCTTTATTTTAAATTTCTCTGTATGTTGTCAGATCGCTATATGAGCACAGCGTTACTTGCCCAAATGTTCCTCAAGGTAGACATCATTTAAAAGCAAGAATTCAGCTGTTTCTATTAAAGGCAATATCTCAAAGTACCTGCCAATGAAACTGGAGTTGATTCTCAGCTGAAGTTTTCAGTGCAATTGTCCTAACACTTTTTTGTGTCAGAATCTACCCTATTACATGCCTCCTCATTAGAAAAGGTGAAAAGAATCATCTGTTTCAGTATTTTTCCTCTCTACTGATTTTCTTGCAGACACTCAGGGCTGGATTTCTTCGATTTATAATGAGATGTTTTATCCTTTCTGGCAAAGTAAGTGACAATTCTACATGTCTGTATAGAAAGACTTAACGTGTTGTTACGCTGTCTCCTACCAGTTCAAAACAATGGGCTAATATTGTGCTCGATGCTCTGACCTGTCAGCTAAGGTTGGTTCATTCTGTAGAAAATGCTGCCAGGGTATGTGCCGTCACTCAGGTATCAATACAGGTGCTTTTGCTAGTCCGACTTACTCTGCCGTACCTGACTAAGCAAACTGAACTGAGAATTGAAAAGCCATTTTATAGCAAAAGCATCTATATGAAGTTGTTTTCTAGTACAGACGTGTTACATGATGAGCACCCACAAACCCCATTACTGACAATTGTACAAACAAAAAAATCTAGTTTATAGGGAGAAAGCAAATCTGTCTTTTTAAAGCTATTGAAAAAAGGCAATTAGCAAGAAACATGGCCTTACTCCATTTGCCAACTATCCACACTGGGATATGTTAACCACTCTGATCTATTTGATTTTTTAACTGGTAAAAAACCTTTAATTTATGATACGAAATTTACAGTCCTACCTGAAAAGTTGCAACTATGCCCATTCCAGTACAGCCCATCAATCCAATACACAAGGAAAACATGTTGCATGAAGACCTAATGAAGTGTGATGATTCATTTTGCTTCTCTACTAATAAATATCTGATGTACATTGTAATTACACCTGAAAAACAAAAAAATACATATTTTGTTCAATGATCATGTACTGCTTACATTTTAAGACCTTGTCCTGTAACATATTTGCATACAGAATTAAATTATAAGCATAATGCAATAAATAATACTGACTCTACTGGGATGAAGAAGAAAGTGAATTTCAGATGTATTACTTTCAGATAGAACTATCTTAACATTATCTTAGTCTTAGCATCACACATTAATGCTATCTAGAAATAATTGCACATCTCTTTAAGAGAAACACTAATTTAAATCCTATTCTCCTGTGCATTTTAGGCACAGAGGCACTGCCATTCCATATTAGGAACAGCTGTTACAAGAAGAGATGGAAGTGGGAGAATTTATTATGCTCTAATATGCAGTCTTGTACCAGACCTACACCTCCTTATAACAGGTGCCCTGAAGAATTAATACATCTTTGTAGAGTGTAAACAGAAAAAAAATATAACTAGCTGTGTATCCAGAAAATATTTTCAAAGCCTTTGGGTCAATTCTGGCTGCTCTGTAGTACAACAGCATCCCCAAACCACTACACACAGATTTTATTGCAGCCTACGTGACCCCAGTATGCAGTTCACTCCTGAAAAACACCTCTACTGAATCAGAAGATCATGGTTCACCAGGATATAATAAGCTGTAGACTGGATTCCACAGCTGAATAACACAGAACATAGTTTCGGTCTATCTACAGTTGGAAAGATAAATCAGGTATCTTTGTCCAAGCACTATGAGGTTTCACAAAACACACCAAGAGAGTGTGACTGAATGAGGCTCTTAGAAAATGTAAAAAAATGTGATTTCACTTTGCATAAAGGCCATCACAGACTACATGTACACAGAGGTACACAGCTCTTGATCATCCATCCCCTAGAAGTGAATAGAAAATGCCAAACTTCCCGATTCAAGGCCAGTTGACAGTCAGTGGAGGAGTAGGCATCTTGCAGAGGAAAGCAGGTGTTGCTTCAACACTGTTCTTCCCTCTGCTGCAGCATCCTAGAAGGTAATGTCTCCCTACATCGGAGATACAGTTTTTGCAAAGTAAATATGCCATCTTTCTTCCACTTTTTATTTCCAGCTGCTCTGACTACTTTACACTGATGAAGTGCTCTTAAGAGACAGAAGTGCCTCTAAGTCTGCACTTACCTGAAGGACCTGGCCCTCTAGATATTACTTCCATCTCTCTGATACTACCATTTGACATGGAGTACTTTTCCATGCTGCAGTACGGACTGCAATATAAGCAGATAGCTTTTGCTAGTTTTCTTTTCTTTGGCGTGTTCAAACCAAGTACTTTATACATACCTAAAAGTGCTGAAATATTAATCATAAACCCAAAGATACCACTCTCGGGAGGTTTAGTTCCAGTGTCACTAAAGCAGAAAGAGGGAGAAGAAATCAGAAGTTAATTGAGACCTGTGAAAAGCAAGTAAGGTGTAAAAATGACACCCCAAGAGAAATGTAACTCGTGTGAACTGCTGCTGTGTGCACAAGATATTTAAACATATAAATTGGAATGCCCCCTGTTGCACATTTAAGCTCCATTTGTAGTAGTGAATCTTCATTTTTAGAAATAAATTGTATTTGTAGAGCATATTTGAACTGTATTTCTTCCTTTTCTGTATGCAATTTGCAGAGATGTGACAGGGTGATACTTTGCTCATGAATGACATACATGATTACCTAAATGACATTTTTGAAATGACATTTATTTTATCTGCTAAATTAATGCTGTGGTAGAGTAAAACATATTTAATGGCATTTAGTATTCTAAGATGTGAGAGAATTGGGCTTAATTTCTGATTTGTTTGAGAAGTCTTCACCCCAGGAGAGCAATTGAGTTCCAATGCCTGGGAACATTCCTAGGCACTGTTTAATTTACTAATGTAGATACAGCTTAAGAGTACTCTAGGCCCAAGGTGTTGTAAGTCTCTGCTGCTGAAGCAATTCGCCCTCAGAGGGGATAGTCAGAAGTTCACTGGGCCAGACAGACGGAGCATGAGTGTGAGAATTTATACACATATGTACATAGGTATGAACGACATCATATATACAAAATAGGTTATGTAGACAATGGAATACCTTCATCATAGAATTCTTTTCCCTCTTTTCCCCACATATGTGTAAACACCTACACAAACACCCACACCAGAGAATGCCCTCTCCTTGCAGGAAGAACATACTCCTGGACGTATGGTGGTTCAAGTCCCCTCAAGCAAGACTCTCTTATACAAGGTGAGTGCTCTGGTGAAATAAGAATACTGTGATGCCATCACCTCTTCATCCTATTTTTTCTTGTCTAACATACAACCAGTCGAGGACACATGTTTGATCACACTCTGTTGGTCAAGCCAACGGACAATATATAGCTCGTAAATCTTCACATAATTTGGCCGAGCTGAGTTTTCAGTTACTCACCGCTACCAAGAGGCAGGACTCTGTGCATACACAGGGGCACCCAAAGATCTCTACTGTCAGAAATGTTAACATGTAAGGATTTTAGTTAATACCAAAGCTCAGTGGAAACTGAGCAAAGATACTGAGAATAAAACTTTCTCTTAGGTGTATGACAGGACAAGCAGGTACTAGCTAGGGATTTTTTTAATGTCATTCAAGAAGGTGAATACTCTTCTTTCCAACAGTAAGGCTGGACTAGTTTTCAGTGCTAAACTTCTGAACCTAACACCAAGTGCAGCCAAAACGAAAGGTGCTCAGCATGAATGCCTGTGCTGTTAACACCCAAAAGAGAGCACTCTCTGCACAAACAATCATTCTTAAGGAACATTCTGACAATTTGTTAAGTTCAAGCCAGAAGAGTATGACCATATCAAAAGATTTAATTCTTTTAGAAATTACATTTGCTCTCAAATGCCTTCTATGTCACAGAAGCATTTGTGCAATCAGATGCTAAGATCATTTATCAGGCACAGGAGGAAACTTAGAGTGAAGGTAGATTCCTTTTCTATGAAAAGCTGATGAAAAATATAGAGAAAATTCTTGTGTTTCGTTTGACTGGATTGGTTCCAAATTCTCGGACATCAAAAGCTTGGACCAGGCTTTTAGACAAGTCAGTACAACTTCCTGGGCACTAAGAATCCCTATTCATCTGTATTTTCTTGTTGTAATGCTTTCTGAAGACTTGTTCCAGCTTGTAGCTTGTACTCTGTATTAGTCTTGTTCCTCTTTGATAGTGGAATTGATGAAAACAGTACAGTAACTCTCATTTTTTTGTATGACACTTCTGAAAATCATCTTCATCCATGCTTCATTTAGCACGTTTTTTATCCTTGAACCTCACATATTTTCCTTATGTTTCTGGAATGTTTTCATAAAAAAGACAAAGGACTCCATTTAAAAAGTGGGCCACTTGTGACAATCTTGAAGGAGTTTTGCAAATCAGAAACTGCCCTATGCTAAGTACAGGACTGTGATCACTTCAAAGCTTTTGAAAGACTTTATAGGTGAGAAGAGAGTGGAATCGGCACATGCAAAGAAAGCCATTTGAAGTTCTTGGAACAGTTCACATCATAAGAGCAATCCAAATAACCTGAAATTGCACTGAACTCCATTCATCTTTTTAATTAAAGCTTTTCTCAAGATAAAGCTTTAGAGGTGAAATTTGCTACTGTTGATTTTTAAACTCAGTAACCTTAGATGTATACTTTCAAGAAATGTCATACCAAGAATACTATATCATATATACTATGTATTTACGAAGTAATGCACTGGACTTTTAAGGACATAATCATTTTAATGACATATCTTCCACTAAAAAAATCCCTAAAGCCAAATGGAGAGTTAGGTACATTGGTATTTTACTTCTGGTCTGTTGCTTTGGGGGGAAAAAAAAAGTATTCTGTGACAGTTGCTTTCTTTTCATGAAAAAGAAAATGGCACATAGTAAACAAAAACATGTGCTCAGTCATTTGCAATGGTGCATAGGTGAGCACAACCACCATGGAAAAGATGTGGAACCTGGTAGGAAAATGACAGAATTTGTGCCACCATCTCATGTGGTAAAATTCTACAAACAAACAGTCTTCGAAAGAGTAGAAAGACAAGCAGGTGGAGGAGAAAGGGAATACATATTTTAGGGCCAAAAGATGCATCATCACCAAAATTTCTTCATAGCCATCACAAACTACTCTCCAAACTGAAGTCCCAGATTTTTTAAGTAGAAAGCTTATATTCTGCCTACAGGGATTCTGATTGATCCGAAGGTACTAAATGACAGGAAGTACCTTAAGGAAAATCCCTTTTACTCGTTCACTGAGAATTCAAACCACTGAACAGCCACCCCACACACCCAAATTAGTTTGGATTTTGAGTAGTATGAGCAAAAGTACTAATTTGGGCACAACTTAAAAATCTTTTAGGCCTCAGCTGCTAGAAAACACAAATACATATTCATTTTTATCTACCCAGAAAGGTATTTATATGGTTTAATGATGAGACATCAGCACGGTTTCAGTGACAAATTTAGATGTGGTCTTTCTCTCACTGTGACAGCTGTTACATGGTAAACAAATAAAATTAACAAGTTATCTCAAGGCATACAGAGGGCACTTGAGGAATGTAAATAGGAATTACAGAAATGTTGAACTAAAATTTGTCAGTATTTTTCTCCTTCGTGTAACTGGAATTTCCCCTTACAGGCTCTATTTAATTTTCAGTGTTCATTTTAAGATATTGCACAACTGAAATGTTGCAACATTCTTCCTCTTTCTTCTTTGTCACCCTAAATTTTCATTAAATCACATTCTTAATCCCATGATTCAGCTTCTTATGCTAGAGCAATGACCTGCAAAATAAGAATATGAGCTATGGTATGACTATTGGCCTGAGTGCTTTGGAGGAATCTTATTATTCCCAAGTGCACCTTCTACAAAGATCACATGCTTAGTCCCTTTAGAATTATTACGGATTGTTCACCAACAGTCAACGTATAACCTTAGTCCAAATGCTGTGTTAAAAGGATGTGAAATAAACAAGACATCTGTCTTTTAAAAAACTTCAGTAGCAAATGCAGAGGACCTGAAATGTGAGTGGTTTCTTTTAGTTTTTTTGAAATCGCTGACACAGCTTCATCTGTCTTGGCTTTTTTAGGGTATGTGGACATCTATTGTGATTCCTTAGCTAAAGAATAAGAACGATTTTTTCATTTAGATTGATGTAACTATGGCAGCTGTGACACTTTCATCCGAGTTCAGTTGCTACTTGTAGGCAAGGTCTACCTCTTTAAAAAGCGTGATGCTCACTATTGAGATATCTGTGCTATCAAAAACTTCACTGCAAACACAATTACACAGAAAAAAATGTTCTGTTCTCTCATATATTTTATTCAAGGACATGACTGCAACATATGAAACATCACTTCTCAAATTTCTTACTACAGGACCTCAAAATCCTTCTGAGCACAAACACAGTTGTTATCAAATGGTTTGTTTTTCTTAGTTAATAAGGGACAAATTGCACTGGTTACAAGCATTTCTGTGTATGTAACCAGTGGAGAGCATGAGCATAACCAGAAGTGTTAAGGCAGTAGGGTATTTGCGCATGTACAAGGCCAAGGCTTTCCAGGAGCCGAGTCCAGATTTGGGCAGATAATCTTAAAAAGTTTTGCTAACATAAGCAGGAAGTCCAACTCTCTTTAGCTCAATTTTAATGAAGCTCAAATTTCCTGTGGGTTGCGGTGTCATTTGCACCATCTCACTTGCTGATGATGACAGACCATAATTTTCAATCAAATTTATGTGTGTGTACAAATCAGGCTAGCGGTCTTCTGAAATTATGCACGTCCATAAAGTCCTTCAAGGACTTACGTCTAGATGTATCTTGAAATCTTTTTCAGATCCTCTATATCAGACACTATTCTTGGATTTCTGGCTTACGTTTGATCTATTAAGAGCTAAATACCAGTCATTTCACAGTTCAGATTTAAGTATTACCATAATCAACATATGAACAATGATTTATACAGAACTGTGCTTAAATGACTGAGGTTATAGAAAATAGATGCCAGCCGTCTCTCGGGGATCCTTTTATACCCACTGTTCCTATACTGGAATTCTACAAACGCGGGTCTGTGTGTGTCCTACAAAAGCTATGGTAGGGCTTCCAGTCCTGTCACCATCCAGCGTGGTTTGCGCCAGTTCTGGAGTTACACAAACAAAACTACATTTCTACCACCCACCCCAGAGCAGTCACCCTAAGTCTGGCTGGGCTGGGGCCTGCAGCACACTGTGGCGCTGGGTCCTGTGTCTGGCAGGGAGGGCTGGGTGCTCGAGCTGCCATGGGTGACAGGAGCACGCAGCGGCCCCTGCGCTGCCCTCCCTCCCGCGGGGAACCCCACACC
>NW_010254273.1:0-3239 GCF_000690775.1 Eurypyga helias
CGCAGAGACGTCTCCCATCAGCTCGCGCGCAGAGATGTCTCCGACTTCCACAGGTGACCAGCACACGCGAAGGGAGCGAAGAGTAAATACAGCCCACCGCCAGCCAGTTCAGCCCCTTCACACACGCCCGTTCTCGTTTTTCCATCCCATCCCACGCAAAGCTCCGCCACCTCCGTCGCTCTCCCAGCCTCCGAGAGCTTCTCCAGCAGAGCCGCCAGCTCAGTTTTCCTGCTCCGTGCAGAGGACGTGATGGACCAGCCCCAGCCAGCTCCACGGAGCAGGTTCTCTGGTGCGGCACTGCTTCCGCAATCCCTCCTCTTGCTACACATCACGTTACTGCTCCCCTCTGCCAGCCCTCTCCCCCCGGTTTCATCTCTTCTGACAGTTTTAAGAGAAGAATTTCCAGAAATCCTACTTTTCCAGCCACAGCAGGTCGTGCAAATACACAAGAGACGCCCTTCTGTGGATTCAGAGTAGGAAATGACTCCAGATTTATGGCTTGCAGAACAAGACAAGGTCAATGAAGGAGCAACGATTTCTCCTCACTTGGAATGCCTGGACAATACTCCTGCCTGCAGACACCTCGGTGATGAAATCCAAGTGGCCCTGCTTGTTTGTGATTTAACAAGTGTACATTTGAACTCAGAATTCCCTAGAAAAATGCAAAACAATGGCTTCTGAGATTCGTTTTTCATCTGACTCTCCCAGTTTCTTGAGAGAAAGTTAGAGTTGATCCTCGCCGTGCAAACCCAGCCTGGATGTTCTGCCCACTGAGGGTGCAAGAGGAACCCGGCGGTGGCAGCAAACGAGGGGTACGGCTCACGCAGAGCAGAAGGAAGTCCAGCAACCACCAGCGATCAGCCCAGATGTCACACCTGTATTCAAACCACACCACAGAGAAGCCTGCAACTTCAGGAGTCTCACTGCCCCGTGACGCCAGGCTGCTTTTTAGCAATTAGAGCTGATGATCTGTTCTGAACAGTGGTGCTCAATCAGTGCAAGGTGGTAACACCAGCTAATCCTGCTACGCGCAGACAATACTCCTCTTTCAACATCCTTGCTCCCCTTCCCCCCACGGAATGAGAACACTGAATCATTTACTGTCTAACAAAACCATAATTACTCCAGTGGAGAAATTAAGGAAAATGATCACGTAGGGCACAGCATCTCCCCAACAAAGGCTCCAAACACTTGACTGTATCAAGCAGAAGACTCGGATTGGAAAGCAGTGTGTATGCATTTGTAAAAAATGTTTGGATGCTTTGAAAAAAACCCCAACGTCAATGTTTCTAGCAGTTGACACTCACTCTGGGAATTAGCCCCAAATCACCGAGAGCTGCTCTGTTTAACAGCAAATACCGTGACAACATCGTAACAGAAATAAGGAAAGAAACGCTCATCGCCACTGCATCTGCATGCCTGGTCTCATCCCCGTCAAGTTGTTCCTCTCTAGTAGGGCCACGAAGATGCTCCGAGGGCTGGAGCACCTCTGCTATGACGAAAGGCTGCAAGAATTGGGCTTGTTCAGCCTGGAGAAGAGGAGGCTCCGAGGAGACCTCATTGCAGCTTTCCAGTACCTGCAGGGGCTACAAGGGTGCTGGGAGACGCCTTTTTACAAGAGCCTGTAGTGACAGGACAAGGGGTAATGGGTACAAATTGAAATCAGGGAGGTTTAGATTAGATATCAGGAAGAAATTCTTCCCAGAGAGGGTGGTGAGGCACTGGAACAGGTTGCCCAGAGATGTTGTGGATGCCCCATCCCTGGATGTCTTCAAGGCCAGGCTGGATGACTTTGAGCAACCTGGTCTAGTGGAAGGTGTCCCTGCCCATGGCAGGGGGGTTGGAACTAGATGATCTTTAAAGTCCCTTCCAACCCAAACCCTTCTATGATTCTATGATTTCGAAAGGAACGCAACTCAAGACGAGGTTTTTGCGGCACGGTCGCTGCTACCCCACGGAGGTCTGGCTCTGTCTCATCTCAGGTCACAGGCTGCACCTCACCAGAAGTCACTTCTTGTTTTACCTTTAAACAATAAATCCAACTACTGCAACTACACTGAAGAACCACTTTATCTTACAACAGCTCCAGATGATCCACTGTCCTCGACTCACCCGTCTGGGCCCACGAGGAGTGATCTCGGAAGCCGTAGGTGAATCACCAAATGGGTGAGCTAAGGGCAGAGTTCAGCTTCCCCCGGTGCGTGGGCAGAGGGTGACTAACGACAAGGAGGTGTCACCAGATCGCCTTCAGCTGAAGACCCTCCGGCCCCACAAAAAGACGACAGCTGGTAACTTGGCATCCCCATTTCTGCTGAAAATGGCACTGCCCAGGGTCAGCGAAAGGAGCTCTCGACGGCTCCGCAGGGCTGGGACGCTGAGAGCCGCTGGGAAGCCTACCACTGCCAACAGAAGAGCTCCTCGTGGATGCGCTACCCTCCTGCTGATTCGCAGCGAGAACGCTCGCACACACGACTGCGCGCGGCTTACGCAGCGTCACCGCGGCCCTGCCACTCTCAACAGCTTCTCTAAAGGACTTCCCCAGGCGAACGACTCCAGCGGCCACGGAGCCAAACGCCGAGCCAAAACTCCAGTTCCTGCGTGTGCAAGAACCAAAGGGCCACAGGCACCTTGGCCTTTCAGATCCTTCCCTGTGACAGAAGGACGCACGACGCCCTCGTGCATCAGCAACTCCACTCACGGGGTCGACCTAAGGGCAACATCTACCTTCACAACAGGCAAAACAGTTAAAACCCTTGGAAAAACCCTTTAAATACATCACTAAATTCCGTTAAGCCCAATAACGCTACTCGATGCGGGCGCTGCTGCCTGCAAACAGCTGCCACCACTGAAGTCAGCTTCGTACAAGGCGGCAGAGCGCAGCCATGTAAATTTTACACATCACCCATAAAACCAGTACACGCGCATAAATAGCTTAATCCCATATACAAATAAATCTTGCATGTAACCCCATCCTGGGGACAGGGAAAAAAAATCATCTTTTAAATAGCTACAGCTTGTCATGGGGAAAGAATGCGTTTTCCCTTCTGAATGCCATAAAGGGCACAAACCCCAGGCTTTGTCACAAACGGGATTTCACCAAACCTATTCAAGAGAAACGGTTTCATCTATTTTTAATAAGTAGTCAACGAGAAGAATGTGAGGTCAGTTGTATTATACACACTGCTGAGCGCTTCTGCTAGTCCTGCAGCAGAACAACGCACCGAAACGAGGAGGAAGAG
>NW_010254273.1:3251-5495 GCF_000690775.1 Eurypyga helias
TAGAACCACGCTCAGTCTGAGCCGAGCAACGACAACTCACAATGAGTTTAAAAACCCAGATGAAGTGATTCTGCCCCGAATAATCCTCTTTTCTGACTAACCTCCTGGTCACAGACACGAGCAGAAGTTCACATCTACTGAACCCCCGGCTCAACCGCGCAGACGCAGCCCTCGGCCACCAGACCGAAAACAGAAGTTTCCCAGGCCACGCTCAGTCTGAGCCGAGCAACGACAACTCACAATGAGTTTAAAAACCCAGATGAAGTGATTCTGCCCCGAATAATCCTCTTTTCTGACTAACCTCCTGGTCACAGACACGAGCAGAAGTTCACATCTACTGAACCCCCGGCTCAACCGCGCAGACGCAGCCCTCGGCCACCAGACCGAAAACAGAAGTTTCCCAGGAAATGACTAGGCTTCGTGCCAGAGGAACCGCCCGTGATTCAGCCCTTACTCAGTAGGAAGGTACATCCTTGTCTTCCTTCGGGCAGGAACCGCATGATTAGAACAGTGAGCGCCGACAACCTTCTGCGGGGAGTTGTCCATCCGGCCCAGGCGCAGAAGATGACACAGAGGTAAACTCCTTGCCTACCCTAACCCACACTTTCTCTACGAGAATGCCCGGTGCGGATGGATGATTTGCCAAATCAATCTGGTTTTAGCCCAGGAATGAAAATAAGACCGAAACAGCGCAGCCCCCCGCTGAGAACTCTCCGTCCTGCCGCAGAACAAGCCTCACGTAGGCGGCCACCCAAACCCTGTGGTTCTACATCCTCCCCTGGGTTTACCACAGCCTGCAGTGACCAGCACCCGGTGACGTTCGGGGACTCCGATAAACGTGTGGATTGGCTCCGGTCGGACCTATGAAGCTTTTACCCCACCCACAGCCATCAGCGACACCACAGCTTCCAGTCCCGGGCGCCCAGCGAAACCAGCAGTCCCTGGCACTTACTCTGCACCTCGGCTCAGGGCAGGACGGGCCCTCACGGGGCAGTTTTCCTCCCCGCTCTCTCGCACGTAAACCCAAACGTATTTTAGCAGCTCAGCAGCTAAACATGGGCCCAAAACCATCAGAACACAGTGGATCCGCTCGGGTTAAGATTAAAATATAAGTTACTCTGGGTTTGAATGCTGTGAGCAATTCCCACCGCCTACCCCTGCGGGACTCTCCAGTGCCAGGATTCAATTTTCCTAACATCAGGAACTCCTTGCTGGGAACTCTCCTCCAGGTGTGAGGCCACAGCAACGCCTTGCCAAACCCAAGCCGTTGGGATGCTCAGCCCATTTCAGGCCAACTGTTCCTGAAGTTACTTTTGGTAATTAAATTCTACGGTCGTGAATAAGATGCAAGAATGGGAGAAGAAAGACGTGAAGAGCGATTAGTCCCCTATCTACTGATCAAACACAGTGCTTCTCACACAAAGCATCCAGGCGAGGAAACACAGCGTGACCTTCCCTCAGAGCACTACCGGAGCGCCAACCTAGCTGGCAGGTCAGGCAGCGCGGTCGTCACGCATTTCCGGGTGGGAAAACGCCGCCCTGAATCGCAGCCGCAACGAGCTCGACGATTGCACGTGATGAAACCAAGACACGTCGAGGAAAGCGTTGGCACTTCAACGATCCCTCGCCCAACAGAAATCAACTCAAAACTGCAGGAATGAGTTTTACAAAACCGAAGAGGCGAGACCTCTATCACCTGTTCTCCCCCGGGCCCTGGCTCTCCCGAAGAGGCAGTCCTGTCCAGAAGATCGTCACTCGCATTTTACACAAAAAAAAGCAGCAAAGGATGGCTGCTCAAGAGAGCAAAAACTCTGCTTTTTCCAAAGCGCTGAGATGTGAACCACAAACCACAGTCATTGTACAGCACCAACAAGCGCTCACCCTAGGATAGCTCCTATTAAGCGGTGTTAGTCACCACAGTAGGATTCCACTACTTAAAGTTAAGGCAATACAATTATTAATCTTTTACCCAGCCTCAAATTAGCGTGCGACACCAGTAATTTGGCTTGCGGAAGCTCCCACCGAGTTCCAGAAGCGTACCTGGCAAAAAGGCAGCAGGGAGACTCAGAGAGGGCTTAATCACCACGTGCAGAGCAGGTTTAAGGGCTGAGGTAACCCCACCTCCACCCCAACGGCAGTGCCACGAGCAGAGTTACACGCAGGGTAGCGGAAGGCTGACCCGCGGAGCGACCCTTGCTGCCTACAAGGAGCGCATACAGGCTGCCTGTGCTGGGTTCAGCCAGG
>NW_010254274.1:0-4685 GCF_000690775.1 Eurypyga helias
TTTTTTTTTTCAGGCACATATGCTGTCTGAAATAATCGAGACTAAGGAGCAGGATGTAGCCCAGGATAATAAAAATATTTTACTGCTGTCTGTCAGGTTGAATTTGTGTCTCCTTAGGAACCGGAGTCATATCACTGAGAACGTTCACAGGCAGCTGTGTGATGTAAAAAACCAAATTGAACAAGCTACTTCCTTTTCCTTATTTTCGTTCTTTTGCAGTTGCGTACCTCATGTGTTGCTTCAAAACATTTTGTCTGAATTATTTGGGTTCAGTCTGGTTTCCCTTTCTGCAGGTGGATGGTGCATCAGTAGAGGAGATGCTTTTGTAGATTATCTGGAATTAACTGATATTTGGGGTTTGGGAGTAAGGCAGTCCTGGCACACGCTCTGTTATTTACTTTTGCTTGTGGGCAATAATGTGCTGCTTTGGTGCTGTTATGCAATAGAGACTTATTGAACCTTTTAAAGCACCATATTATTTTTTATAATTGGAACTAACTTGTGCAGCTGTCACTAAGCTCCTCGTCAGATGATATATTTATTATGTTAGAAATGAGAGGAGGCACGTGAGTAAGACTCTGAAAGGAATATGCTCTGCTTGGGGTAGGGTTTTATGTTGAAATGGGTGATCAGCATGTGTGGGTTAGACCAAGATGATTGCAGTACCAGTGCCTGACTAGTTATGTGCTGCCCTTAATCCCATGGTATTGTATTTCATTGTCTCCCAGTACACTACTGTCACAACTGAAATAAAAACCCTCTAAATTCAATGAACACTTTAATCTGTCATCATAATCACGAAAGTCTTGTCAATCATGGCTTAAAAGTTAAGCATGTGGATCAA
Source organism: Eurypyga helias (assembly GCF_000690775.1). Classification (NCBI taxonomy): domain Eukaryota; kingdom Metazoa; phylum Chordata; class Aves; order Eurypygiformes; family Eurypygidae; genus Eurypyga; species Eurypyga helias. Next base: position 845 of record NW_010254274.1, read on the forward strand.
ATCTGTAGTAAGAGGAGACACCTGGACTCCACAATGTAAGTGGAGATAGTCTAGGATATTAAATATTTGTCTCATTTGTGTTGTACAGTTTTTACTGAATATGGTGTTGATGATAATGTTCGAAATCTTTAAAAATCTAGAAAGGTTATTCAGTGACTTTGCAGAAGAAAGCTTTTAGAATAAAGTAAAACTGATGTGACAAATTGTGATGCAAATTTTACTTGTTTGTGGCAGTATGTTGCATTTTAGGCTTGCTCTTGAGCTGAGAAGAAAAACCGGAAAATATGGAGAAGTTGTGTAGCTTACAAATAGCTCAAGTTAGATCACTTCAGATTTACAAAACTCCCTGAAACTGAAAGACACAATACCTAAACTTGTATTTGGTTCAACTACAGCTTGAAAACAGTTATATTTCATAGAATCACAGAGTAGTTTGGGTTGAAAGGGAACTTTAAAGCCCCCCCAGCCCCACCCCCTGCCATGGGCAGGGACACCTTCCATAGCCCAGGTTGCTCCAAGCCTCATCCAGCCTGGCCTTGGACACTCCCAGGGATGGGGCATCCACAGCTTCTCTGGGCAACCTGTCCCAGTGCCTCACCACCCTCTGCGGGAAGAATTCCTTCCTGATATCTAATCTAAATCTCCCCTCTTTCCGTTTAAAACCATTACCCCTTGTCCTGTCACTAGGCAAGCCATTTGGTTTTGCAGGTTCATTTCAGATGCAGATTAAAAAGAGCATCTTGCTCTTTGGTCATAGAACAGTTACCCCAATATCATATCCTTTGTCCATAAAATGACAAACTTGATACTCTTTTAATAAAATCTACAATAATATCATTAGTATTGTCAGATTAAAAAAGTTGTCTTAAATCTTTTTAAAGGAGGTACTTTTTTTCAAGAAATGACTAGTTTGGTAGGTGCTGGAGCAGAAAAGTGTAAAAACTGACACTGGAGTGTCATACTTTGCCTTCAGAGTGTTTTGTGATGTTTAAAGTGAAAAATCTGTTTGAAAGCATTTCAAGTGAGTTTGTGGGTTTTTTTTTTTTTCAAAAGCACTTGTATTAATCTAAATCGATACTTGTTGGAAATTGTAGCAGAACTCCCAACCTGTGATGAGCATTCAGAGTAATCTGAGTCACTGATCCTTAGGTACTTTTCCTTTCAGTACTGCCAACATGACCGACCGCGCTGGGGGTTGTGGGTAGCTGAGGTACCATTATTAGCATTGCCTCTCCCTTGCCATTGTGAGACTCGGTTTGAAGTGACTTACGATTTTTTTTTTTTTTTGCCAAAAATTAACCGTGGTCTGTTGCTGTTTCTTTTTAAACAGAACTGGCTATTTAGGAATGAAAGATGATAGGAAATATATTCTGGCTTTGCCTGTTCTTTGTTAATAAAATCTCACATAACCATAATTTGGAATGTAAAATTGAGATTTAACCTTGGCTGGTATTTTTTTATCAGGTTTATAAGACCTGCTTTTGTCATGTGCAGGGAAATGATGGCACTCTAATTTCACAAAGTTATAAGCCTTGGAAAAATCATAATTTTCATATGCTTAATGCAGCCCATGTTTGCATGGTGAGCTATCCCAACCACTCCAAACCATCCATCCAGCCAGTGTTGCGTTTCCCAAGAGCACTGAGGGGGTATCTAAATGGCACGTGGGTGCTTGAGCAGGATCTTTTTCCAGGTGTTGAACCTAGTTGCTGCTGCACTGGACCTGGCAGCTGGGAGCCATATGGCCAGCAAGGAGAAAGGATGTGCTTTAAAAAGAAAACCAGAAAACAAGTGGTGAAATGCAAAGGGAAAAGAAAGTGAGGAACTTGGTGGGAAGTTATAGCAGAAGGAATAAATCAATGTAGTACTTTCCTGCATCGGAGAGAGATGAACAGAGGTGTCCTCTTTTCTTTGGGAGAGAAGAGTTGGGCACCTTTGGTTGCTTGAGGAAGCTTTGAGGTCATGGGTTTCCTCGTGTCAGAGTGAACTCTTGGAGAAAGTAATGACCAACGTCTCCCATGTACATCTGCTTAAGTGAAAAATGGCTCAGACTGAGCGCAACTTGACACAAGTAACACGAAAACCACAGCCAAGATGGATGTCTGCGTAGTGCTTAGTGTCTGGAAGGGTACCTGCCCTTTACTGGGGTGGGAGAGTGCATTGACTCACTCCCAATTTCTCAACAGCTGGTATGCTGCAGCCCTGCTCTGTTCTGACCCATAGCCTGTGTTACTGTGTAGGTACTCGAGAAAGGTTGACTCATGACGGACACTCTACTCAAGAGTTAGCATGTCCAGAGCACTGCATTCGAGAAAGATGGTGTTTTTTCCAGTGCTGGTGTGGTGGTGTTTGCCATTTTCCTGATGGCACAACTTTGAGATGTCTCAGGGCCTCTTAAAGGTAGACACAGGACTAGGTTTTAAGGACTTTTAATTCTGAGGCTTTTGCTTTTTTTTATACAACTACAGTTGTTCTGTGTAGTTACTTAACCATCCGATATGGATTTATGTCCTCAAAAAACATCTAAATCTGTTTCTAAGGGTAATTTACATTCTATTGAGGCTGAAAAATAATTTAATTCTCATACCTCATTTCTTACTTAATCTGTGTTAGTATCTGAAAAAATTAAATGAAGCTTAAATAGTTTTTCTCAATATGACATATGCTTTTTGCATCATGGGGCCAACTATTGATATGGCATGATAATAATACAATGGAATGGCAAGTTGAAATGATGAGAAGACTTTCATGCCTTGCTAGTATAGAATAGCTGTCCCTACATACTTCAGCTGTCCCTCAGCAATATTTGTCAGCCAGGTGATAGCAGCTATTTCTGTGTTTTTAAAGATGACCATATGTGCTTGGAGTGTTATATGTTCATTAAAATAGTTTGGTGGCCTCACCACGAAAATTTAGTCTGTAAGAACCAGCAAACTGTTCCAGCCCAGGCTACCGGGTTTTATTTCAGACTGCTTTAGCAAGATTGATCTGAATTCTAGCTTGTAGCTGGCCACAAAAGCTGTGATCTGAGGTGAATCATTTCATTGGTTGCCTTATAAATGTGAATATTTACCTCTGAAAGTATTTTAAATATCATCAGTTACACACATTCTGCCACGGCATTTTAGTGATGCAGTAACCTGTGAAAAGTGCAAAGTTCAACAACCTATTTTTTCTGCATCGGTAAGTCTTCCTCAAATGAGGTCACGTAAGCAGCAGTGTTTCCTATCCCATTCCTCGACCCACTGAACAGGAAAAAAAAAGAGAGAAAATATCAATATGATTAAACTTTGGGACAGCAATGCAACACAAGACTCCTGTAATTCAGTAAAGGCTTGTGCTGTCTGTCGGTGAAGATACTCCTAAAACTGGAGCTGTGGCAAAGGACATGGCCAAAGTGCTAGCCCACGCAGGGATGAAGAATGACACAAACCATGCTGTAGGTCTGTTAGGTAAACTAGTGGTGCCATTTACTGGTAAACTAGACCACTGGTCACTCATGTAGAACATGGAAACAACAATAATGGAACAATTAATGCAAACTGGTGGGAGGAAGACTTGTAGGCAGAACAACTTCCTCTCACACTTATTACCTGTGTTAATAAGATCACGTGTGGTATCTGTAGAAAGTAGATAACCCGCTGTTGTGTTGTTAAGATACATGTGTCTGATATTTTATGTGCTGTTTAATGAGCCCAGTCTGCAGACTGGGAGCTGATAGCAGCTAAAAGGGGGAATATCCTTTAATCACTGAAGCATCTTGCCCCATGGAGCAGCACCAGCAGCTTCAACCCCTCCAACTATCTGTGGGCTGGGCAGGGATCATAGAATCACAGACTGG
>NW_010254275.1:0-1513 GCF_000690775.1 Eurypyga helias
ACATGGGTCAGTGCTGGGATTGGCCATGCTGGGTTAATAGTTGGACTGGATGGTCTTAGTGGTCTTCTCCAACCAAAAATATTCTGTGATTCTTCCTGCTGCAATCTAGAAATGTTCCTGCTGTTGGGAGTGCGAAGCAGCACTGCCCACAGTGACAAACAGGATCTCGGTTTCAGCGCCTTGCAAGCATTGGCAGGGTTTCTCAGTGATAGGGGACCTTGCAGATCATCGTGATGTCTCCAGTGTTAAGGTGACTTCCCTGTCCTAACCTGAATATCGAGGTGCTGTGAGACACCCATAGATAGAACATGTAATTATAGTAGCTTGAGCTTGTGTCTTTCAAGTGGGAGGTGAGGATAAATCATGATCACAGTTCTTTTTGGTTCCTTCTTGAAACCTATCTTAGTATTGGCAGTACTTTGGGAGCACTAATATAGCATCAGATCTCCTGCAGTGCTCCAAATCAGGGTTTGTGGAATTAGGGGTTGGTACACAACATCTGTCGGCTGCGAGGCTGGATAAAGTGCAGTCTGCTGAGAGAAGGGGAGTAAGAAACCTAATGAAGTTGTCCAGCCATAAGATGGCCCTTCAGGCGTATCACTAGCATATTATCAGGGAAAAACGGCTGTGTTGGCACTCGTGCTCCAGCTCCTTCAGCACCCTCTGAAGTGTGTGAGGTTATATCCATGGTAATCCAAGTATCATTTAACATTGGCACTGTATGGATAGAGTGGCTCTCCGTTTTGTGTGCCATCTTAGTGCAATTCAGCCTGAAATAACAGAAAATACGCTACTCGCATCACGGAGTTGTGTCCTGGAACCCTTCGACAGCAGTTCATAAGAGTCAGGAATTCTGCATACCTGAATCATGCTTGTTAAAGCATACAAACTTTTTTGAAAGTACTGCTCTTTGGGAAGTTTTGGCTCCGGACTTGCTTCTTTCCAATCAGGATGGCAGAGGTTAAGCATATTATATTTGTTTACCTGATGCTTTTGTGGAACTTGAGGAGATGGGGGTTTCCTGCTCCGAAGAGAGTATAATGCTCTAGTGCTGGGGTTGGGGACAGTTTTACCATTCCATACGAGTGCTTTATATCGCAATGGCTTTTTTAATTCAGGCTGACTAAAAAAAAAGTTGTTCACCTCTTCTAATGATGGTTGAAAGGGTGGGACACTGTCCTCTAGTTGCTCAATCACAACACAAAACTCCATAATGCTTGGGCCACCAAGTTTCCTGTGGCTCTGTTTTCGGTTGTTTTGGGGTTTTTTTAAACAAAACAGGTGATTTGGCTGCAAAAACACCAAGGAGACATGAGGTGAGTCACCTACTCCTGAGGAAGGAGGGTGGTCAGATGCTCGGAGTGGTGAACAAGGAAAATGTCGTGTCTTGATTGATTCCTTCCGTAGCCAGAGAAACAGGATGTCGCATACATCGATTCTTAATCAGTTGGACTGCCTCCAAGAAATACTGATGTCGTCACTCTTCCCAGCAGACAAAACTGTTGGACCCCAC
>NW_010254275.1:1539-5482 GCF_000690775.1 Eurypyga helias
GTTAAAGCTACATTTTTCCTTGGATCTCAGAAAGATCTTTATTTTCTAGGTTGAGAGAGATAGAAGAGAGGTTACATGAGTTAAAGGCATCTACCATATCAAAACCACCTGCCTTAAAATTTAAGGTATGTACGTTCAAGAGGTTTTTACTTGCTGTAGAAATACACCTGGAATATGACATTCTACTTCTTCCTTTTTTTCCCATGTCCCTAGACGTGATGTTGGTAGAATCATTTTAATGTATTGGTTGAAGTGTGCATACATGTGTGTAAACATGTTACTGTATTCATGTATTACTACTTATTAGAAATATATATGATTATATGTAAATCTATAACCCTGTGCATAGATTAATATATTACAGACACACAGGTACAACTGTGTGCGAAGGGAAAAGCTGTTTGGCAAATTACATTAATCACATATCTTAAACAATTTCACTTCTACTTTGTTGACTAATCCACTTTCCTTGGGGACTACTTCTAACATGTCACATCGCTGAGCAAATCTGATTGAATTTCCTCCAGCAGTGGATTTGCAAATCCAAATTACACTGGTTTGACAGTTAGCACAAGTCACTTTTAGTCTCATAAAATAGGTGGCTTGCTAATCAGCTGTACAAATTGCTACGGTTTCCTATTATTGGGAAAATGGCATTTTTTAGCTTGTCGGTGGGATGTGCGACACTTTCTAGTTGCTGGACTTTGTCCTGAGATATAAAACCATAAAAATGTGACGTGATAGACGAAAAGAGACTGTTGTTTCTTAACTTGCCATTTTTCTTTCCTTCTGAGTTCAGAAGGACTCCTAGAAGCAAAGGTCAATCTTGAGCTATAAAAAAGAGGAAACTAACCATAATTAAATTTGTCATAGCGTTCTTCTTTTCATCACTGCTTAAAAGCATGTATCATGCTATTATCTCTGCTGTCAAGGAAGCTGGAGTCAGGCTGATACTCCTCCAGCTCTGTGAAAGATTATTCTTCACTCAGTTGTGTTTAAACTGAATATTTTTTGAACAGATGCCTTTTAGAGGGAGCAGGAGAGGAGGGGAAAAGAAGGAGGAAAGAAGACTGTATCAATCCAAATTAGTGCTAGGTAGTTTTCCACTGCAGTACATCCCTTTCCTTACCCTTCCTGAAAGGAAAATGTTTTTCTGTTATGCTTTACTCCCATTTCTTGAGTACCAAGCATGAGACAGAGCTCTGGAAAGAAAGATGCTTCCCATGAATGTGATGACAAAGTGCTTCTGCCAAGGGAGGGTTTCAGCAGGTTGTTGTTGAAAGACAGTTGCACATCAGCAAGCCAGTCCAGCTTACTGAGGGTGACTGGCTTGTTGAAAGAGAAGAAACTGCTTGGTAGGTACCAACTGCCTGCACCTCAGCTCTTCCTGGCAGACCAGAGCTCTGCTTCGATCATGAGTTGCTATTCACCGCAAACGCTTGATCCACAAGTGACTTTGGCCTGTGTGATGCAGGGCACCAGAGTCTGCGGGCACTGGTCTCCTTAAGCTGCATTACACAATGGAATGGGCACGCGCAGCTGTAACGCAGAAGGCTAGCCACCACGGGTGTGTTGCCTCCTTTATGGACTGATATGAATTAAGCTGCCCAAGATGAGACAGTCTGTAGTCCTACATTAAGCAGAGTCAAGCTTGCTTCGCGTTGAGCAAGCACAAAGGTAGATTTTGGCAAGACAAGTGCCAGAGTAAATTCAGCAGCTAATTTAGCTGCTGTTTAATATTAGAGGAAATGGTCTGTGTGGTTGACTGACCCTTTGGGGAGGAAAAAAACACCAAAACTGAAGATATGGGGTGTCCTCTAATAATATATTGGACAAGCCACCAGAATGGGAACTTGAGGGTGAGGTATCTTTGTCTCTCTTCCTCTACATCTCCTCAGATGGCACAATTGTAGGAGCTCCTAAATCAGTAGGAGCTGTGTGGGTTAAAGCAAAGCCAACACCCCCTTGTAAATGTAAAGGTGAGAAGCTCAGCCTTCCCCACCAGCCATGTGAGAGGAGTCATGCGGAAGGGGCTGGAGAACAGGACAGCGATACATACATCTTCCTGGTGCATGCAGGTAACGGTGTTGTGGGATGGTTTTCAGTCACAGTGGGGAAGAGGAGGGCAGGACATACCGCAGTCACTCCCTAGTACTGAAAAAGAAACTCATTTAAGCCTGGACTTGTCAATGTGCCGGCCCAAAGCACTTCAGGATTCCTCAGCACTTCTCATTCACCCAGGGTTGGAGAAACTTCTCCGGAAGAAGCCCCGGCTTGTATTTGACTTTGTGGTTTCTATGTAGCATCATCTGACAGTGATAATAACAACTATCACAAATTATTCATAAGATACTAGTGATTTATCACATGTTTAAAAAACTGTGGGAGCTTAATGCAACGCCGATGTGTCAGCATTATCTGAGAGGAGGAAGCCTTTACGCTGAATGCAGAAATGCGCCGGAGCGGTACAGTTAAATTCCCTGTGTGATAGCGGTATAGGTCCCTGCTCCCTATGTCAGCGGAGGCTGCAGACCGTTCCTGGGTGCAGGAACGGGTAGAGGCTGCTGCCAAGGTCTGTATTTCCTCACTCTGGAGGGATGTTTGGGATCCTCCAGGCTGAAAGGCAGCACAGAAACGTAAATTGTAATCTCCTCCTGTGTCTTCTGTTTTAACATCACCACTAAACAGGTTCATTTGTCCCCCTTGCTTACATATGCACGAAAGAGCTGTGTTGCTTCACTTCTGTTGCCTCATTCAGCTTTCTTTTTTTTGAATTCTGAAAATACTGCCATTGAACAGATGACTACTTGGCTCAGCTTCTCCTTAAAAAGAAAGAAATTCATTAAGTCTTCTGTTCATGAATCATACCCCAGAGAAAAGTGCTATCCTGAAAGGTCGTGTTCTTAAACATTTCTTCTCTGTTGTTAAACATTTACAGGAGTATTAGGTGAAGTGCCCTGCTCCTGCTTCTAGGAGAAACACCAGAATTAATAAATGTTTTCTAGAAAGACTGTAGTCCCCTGTTCCCAGTAGGTTTTGTGGCATAGCAGTCTTCAGCCACTTTGCAACAGCGCCGAGAGTCTGCAGTCTAAAGGACTTTATTTTGAAAATTTAGATTTTTAGTGTTTGTTCTTTGGTATGGGTCTGGTGCCACCCAATAAGGTACCCACCAATTGGTACTTTGTAAGCATTTCCAGCGCTGGAAGACCATGTTGAAAGGCTTGCACTTGTAAAGAAACACACAGCAAAGAACAGTGTCCTCCAAGAAGAAAGCCTGCATCTGTAGACACTGTTAATCCCGTGTTTACCAATAAAAACAATGGAACAAAAGCCATGCACCATGTAACCACCAGAACTATTTCGCTTTTGAGTTTTTTGCCCAGTCTGTAGTGGTTCCGGTGAGTTCATGACAACATCTTTTAAGCATCTGCTAGCAAGTGTAAGCTGGCAGTTGCTTTCTGGTTTCTTTCTAAAGCAGAACGACTGTAATTGTGTTCTCCAGGCGCTCAGTACGGGAATATCGGATGGACAGGACCGAAGGTTACTTATTCAGTTTAAGGGGTTGCACTGTGAATATCTGTTTCTTTTGTACTTGAAGATGAGAAAGCTTTTTGTCCAAACTGCAAAAACCTGAGGGTCTCTGTAAAGCTCGATTGTAAGAAAGGAGAGCAGCTAACAGTATGGATGACAGAGCAGTGCTTCGCAGCATGAGACATTGAATAGCTTTGCTGAAGACCTAGATTTCTTTTTTCCATTGAATTGGGACTTGTGCATTCTTTTGGAAAGAAGAGGTGGGGGTGCCAGTGCCAAGTCAGAGGAGGAGGAATGTTTTGTGCAGCGCCAGAATCTGATAGATGAGAAGGACCATTATTTCTACGCCCTCGCTCTACGCGCTAACATATAGCGAAGGCACGTGGGAATCCCAGCATCCTCCACGTGCACT
>NW_010254275.1:5513-24928 GCF_000690775.1 Eurypyga helias
TCTGGCGGGTTAAGTAGCAGCGCACGAGGAGTTGCTCAGTTGTAGCCTCCTGGAAACAGCACTACGATTCGGAAGGTTGTGGTGAAGGTCTGATAATGGTAAAACTAATTTTTCTTAGAAGAAAATATTCTAAGGGTTAAAAAGTCATTTTGACTTATGAAAATATTTGTGACCACTGCATTTTACATTGGATGTTTCTAGGAGACGATGTCTGAGGATTGGTATACGAAAGCCATTTGCTTCTAGGTCACTGTTGAATCCCAGCCCAGGTTGGTAGTGACCAAAAGTCATTACCAGCGCTGCATGTTCCGTGACCTTTGTCGGATGGGTGGGCAGTTGCAGTTCAGGTTTAGGCTCCGTGTGAGGGGGAGACCTTTTAGAGCAAAGGGACAGTAGCTTTGGATGGCGTGAGAGTAGGCTGCAGAGTCGCTCAGTGTGCTGAACCTGTCCTGGCTAGTGGTTCCTAATGTGTGATGTGGTGGCACTTTTGACCAGGAACATGGTGTTCACTTAAGACGAGGTGTTTTTAAGAGGTCGTACATAACACCAGCCTCTGTTTGTGGCTACTGTAAGTATTCTCTAAGCTTGTCTTTAATACTCAGTGTAGCTTGCATTTCTACTTCATCAATGGGCGTGTGTAGCAAAGCGAATCATGGGAGTACTTGGTTAAGGTAAGATTAAGGAGCTGTGGTAAGCTTTGGGAAGTTTCATGAGAAATCAGACTTCAATCCTGTATGAAATTCATCACATTTCCTTAGTGTCTTCCAAATTCTTCACGCTCCGGCCTTTCCAGTGTTGGTAGACCTCTTTCAGTTCATATATCCAACTTGTTTCTCCGTTTTCCAGCTATGTAGCACCGCAACATCTCAGAGCAAAGGGAAATGGGAAGCTGAAGCTTCGTGTTGCAGTGTGTATGCTATAGTGGTCATCCCTGTTTTGACTTACTAATACTATATGAGTCCCTCAGATGAAACTGAGAAATGACAGAGAGAAATCAAATCCAGCCATGTCAGAAAGCATTATTTCCATCCTTATTAACGTGGATGAAATCTCTCCTTAGGTTGAGAATTTCTTCTGTATGGGATCTCCATTAGCAGTGTTTTTGGCATTGCGTGGCATCCGTCCAGGAAACAGCGGTAGTCAAGATCATATTCTGCCCAGAACAATTTGTAACCGCTTACTAAATATTTTTCATCCAACAGATCCAGTGGTGAGTTTTAATTGCAGTTGCAAGCTTTTACCTTGACTGTTTTTTAAGCCTCAGCTGTGTGAAAATGTGTGATCTTCAAAGCGTGCGAAGCAATGCAAGTGTGTTCCAGCCCAGGACTGTTTGTTGATGATTAGCATAGAGTGTCTTGGGTTTTGTAACTAGAATAACAGTTTCTACCAATAATTGCCTTGAATGCCGTATACTTTGCTTCTCTTTTCATATTTATACGCATAAGATTTGAGATTACTCTGCTTTTTGGGGTTTTTTTTCCAAAAAATAGAAATTATCCTTCTCAGTCAAGTTCCAACTTGTGTTTAACTCCCCGACTTCCATTAAACATCCTCTGTCCAAAGATACTATGGCTGTTAAAAAAGGCTTCGCAAGCAAAGATGGTGGTTTTTCCCAAAGTAACAGATGGTTAGGGAGTGGGATAGTACTCGGGGGGAGAAGTTTTGGTGTAGCTTTGCCCTGTCCTTACACTCTTCCATAGGCAGCCATTGTTCACCGTTACCAAAGGCGGGATGCTGGACCTTTGATCTGCATCGCCTTGGCAACGTCTTTGATGCAAGCTTGATTTGGGATTTCATGCTTACTGTAGAATAGGAATTTGGGGATACTTTTGCGTTTGAAGTCTACCTAAATCTGAATATATTCAGACTTGGTTCCAAACATGCTGGCTCTGCCCATGTCACGATCTTGTTCAGCTCCAGCTACTCTAAAGCCAGAATTTTCCTGGGACAACAAGGATGATTGCTCAGACTGCAATCTGTGGTCCCACTCTGCAAATAGTAACTTTACCTGGTTTTATTTACTATTACTAGTTGGCTTTTTTACTATTCTTTATTATTTTTATTCAGGTTTTATTTACTTGGATAAAGAAGTGCAGAATGCTTTTCTACATCTCAGTAAACAATAGAAAATCAATAGAAAATGATTGTTTTTAATAATTCATGGTTTGCACAGGGATCAGTGAAGAGCCATCAGACAAAATGTTTACACAGCCAGTTCCTCTCTCTCTGTTGTGTTGTGCAGAATCAGTTTAACTGTGTATAAAGTTTGCTCTGTCGGTACGCAACAGCAAACATCTATTAACTTGCGACGTAACAACGTGTAGTAGAAGTGTTGGAGAGGAATGCGCAAATGGGAGTGCACAAGCAACTAAGCAGCTGATGTATCTTCCAGGCTGTGAAAATAAAAGTGAAGCAGAACGTAACACCATCATTCTGTCGCTTTCTAGGCTTCGCTCATTACAGATAATTTGGATGTGAGGTTGGAGAGGACTCCCTGTGGGAAGGGAATGTGATTTTTTTCAGTCTCGACAGTCAGGATTTTCTTTTCTGAATTACTCTTGCAGGCCTATAGATTAGAACCTTTAATCCTGAAACACTACAGCAACATTTCGCCTGTCCAGATCCACTGGTACAACACTGCAAACCCTCTACCTTACGAGCATATGAAGCCAAGTTTCCTCAACCCAACAAAAGAACCTACCTCAGTTACCGATAGCGAAAGTGCTTCAACTGCTCCGAGCCCAACTACTTCACCTGTCATGGGTCGACGCCACTACGGGGAGTCTATAACAAACATAGGCAAAGCCAGTATACTAGGTAATTGTTCTTTACGTCCTTTTTCTTATAGAGGACCTCCCAGTAGAGCTTCGCTGCTTGGGGCACGGCCGTAAACAAGCTATTCCTGGCTGCGTGGTTTGTTCTGTAGAGGCGTGTGACTTGTTTTAATCCCAACTGAATTTGCGTTGAGGAAAAGACAGTTTACGTACATGGAAGTCGAGGCTTGCAGGGAGAGGGTGTGGGTCAGGGAGTTTATACTATTGCTGCCTTGTTGTTGTCTGCCTTTTTGAAGTAACATCCTGGTGATTTAATAGTTTCCACTCTACTTCATGGGGGAAAAAAAAATGTAAAGCCACGTTTGTGACTGCATTTTCTGGTAGTGGCAAATAGGAGTAAAATCACTCCAGGTGAGCTATTACAGTTCCATTTAACTCGAGGTTTTATAATAGGAAATTCAGCTTGGCTTAATATGAAATCTGTCCCCTTCTGGCTTTCTGATTCAAAATAAGCCCTGGTTTAGCTGACCGTAAATCCACTTTTCACTGGAGCTTATGTCTGAGCACGCACTTGCAGTTTTTGTTGACTCAAGGCTTTCCTTTAGCTCTCCTTGTGGGGTTTGGAAGAAGGCTAATGTGACCTAGTGCTAGGAATCTCGCCAATCAAATAAGTATCTAAAACCCGTTTAGTCCTCAAGTGGAAATCGGCGGGTTTTCAAAGCAGGGTTGTTTTTTGCTGTTACTATAGTAACTTTAGCGTCATGTCCATAAGGTGGCAGCAAAGGCAGGAGAAAACAGATCTGTTCATAACTTTCACACCCCTCTTCCCGAGCACCCAAAATAGTCCTTTTTACGGATGATGTAGCGTTTCTAAAGGTCTGTGAGAGCGATGCCAGCAGGAGGACCCTTAGCGGGAGGGGTGTTAGATGTCTCCATGGGATTCTTAGGTGCTGAAGGTACTAACGTCGTTACCAAGCGGTTTTGTCTCAGACTTTTTTGTGAAAGAGGAATCACAACACATCTGTAAAAGTACCAGATTTCTTGCTGCAGAAGTGTTCTCGTGTATTTTTGTTCCCCTAACTACAGTTTCCAAATTACAGCCTTTGCTTCCACGCAGGATTAGTCTCCCGAAAAACAGTGTGCGCTTAAGTCAGATAAGCTGTTCCCACCCCAAAAAAGCACGAACCGTGTTTTCCTTCGTCTGTCACTCAACTCTAATTGATGGGTGCTGCAGTGGCTTTAATTTGCGGTTTGTTTTAGCTCCCCTTGTGCTTGGTTTTTTTATTTTTTCCCCTCCGTGCTGAACGCAGGAGCTGCGAGTATTGGGAAGGGCCTCGGCGGGATGCTTTTTTCAAGATTTGGTCGATCTAGTACAACCACCGAGCCAGGAAAAGACGGAACTGAGGGGGACAACAAGAAGGCTACCACTGTTGGGACGCCACCTTTACCCCACAGCAGCTCGGGCTTTCTGGAACCCACAGGTTAGTGATGAGTCCGCCTTACAAACCCAGCGGGAACAAGACCTTCCGTGGCCTGGAAATGCCGTAACAGCTTTGTTGGTTTGTTCTAAAGTGATAAAAATTGAATCTGTTCCTGATTTTTTTGAATCTCTGAAAACTGTCCAAAGAACGATTGTTTGGTCTCCCTTGAATGGTTTTTTTCTCTTTAAAAGAGGTTTACCTGTATATGTGTGTGTCTGTAGACACATATACCCTATGTATATATGCATGTATGAGTTTTGGTTAATGAGATCTGCATGTCAGTAGTTCCTAGACTCCCTCTAGGAAAAGCAATCTAATTGCTGCAGAGAATCTCACTCACCATTTACTGTAAAATGGATTTATTTCAATTTTTATAGAATCACAGCACGGTTTGGGTTGGAAGAGACCTTAAAAGCCCACCCAGTCCCACCCCCTGCCATGAGCAGGGACACCTTCCACTAGACCAGGTTGCTCCAAGCCTCATCCAGCCTGGCCTTGGACACTCCCAGGGATGGAGCATCCACAGCTTCTCTGGGCAACCTGTCCCAGTGCCTCCCCACCCTCTCCGTGAAGAAAATTGAAAGAAATTTAAATGGATTTATTTCAGTTTCCCCCAGTTCTGAAGCAATCTGGATCTAAAGGCACATCTGACTGGAAACAGAAGCTGCCCTTCTCCTGGTCTGAACTGCCCAGAACCGAAAGTGCATTTTTAGCGGCTGTTTTTGGGGAAAAATATGAGTCCTTCCTTTAGAGGAATTCATCCTTGGTTTTATTTCTAAACTTCTCACTGGTGCTGTCGCAAGGCAGGGGGGGTTTTTTTTGCAGTCTGAGGAGTCACAAGTACGTTGTATCCTGTGATAGCGTGCACATGATACGCTGCTGTCCGTTCATCACCGCTGATTTCAACAGATAACCTGTCTGAGTCAGTAGGGGAGGACAGGGGCTCTGTGTTCAACGTGAGGAAGAGGGTGGCGTGACAGCCAACAGTGCGGAGCTGCTGCTGAGCTCCTTCCGGGGGCAGGCGGTTGGCACGCCGAGGGCCTTCTGCGCGATTCCCGCGTCCCTCTGTGCTGCCAGCCCGTCCCCTGCTCCATAGAAGGAGAACGCGGAGCGGAGGCCAGCGAGGCTGCGAAGGGAATGATGCAATCCACCGCCAAAGTATGCGCTTCTGAGCGGGCGGCCGCTCGGCTGGTGGTGGGGTTTGGCTGCCTCCCAAGCTGCTGTAGCCGCCTCTCCTCCCAGGGAGATGGAGTGGTTCAGGGCGTCCTTCCTGCCCAGCGACTGCCTTCCTGAATATATGTCTTGGTGGAAATGACTGCGGTTGTCTCCTGGTATTGGAAGGCCCTGACTCCCTCTCCGTGCAACGCTCCTGGGAGAGCACGGAGAAGGCACGGCGGGCCCCGGGCGCTGCTGAGCCGTGATGGCGGAGGCAGCGCTTGTGCGATGCTCCCTTTGAGCCAAGAATTCAAATTCCTTGAAGCTTTGATAAATGGCTGCATTTTTTACTCAATATGGGGTTTTGGCTTGTGTAGCTAAGCGGGCTTTTAGTTTTGTCCTTTTTATTCTCCTGCTCCTTGTAGAGATTCTCTAACCGCTAAAGTGCCTTAACAATAGGTTAACGGTTAAACATGCAGTGAAAATTGCTTTGAATGTGGTATTAATCAAACCCACCATTGAAATGAAGGGATAACTGCTGAAGTGTATTTGGAACGGTCTGGAAAATGAAAAGGACGGCAGGATTTCAGAAAGGGCTTATAACATTGGGTGTAGTCTCCTTGTGTAGCCACTAAAGAGGCGAGAAGTCCATTTATTTCGGAAAGTCCCGAGCATCCACCTTCTGAAGGTCAGTGTTTCCTAGTGGGGCCTCCACATTTGCTGGATACTTCTGTGTAGTTATCCGAAGGAGCGCAAATAAATGTATTTATATAGTTACTAGAAGGAAAACAGCTGCTTTAAAAAATGCCAGCTTTTTCCAAGCTTTAGGTTTAGTGGGGATTTTTCTTGATGGAGAATAAAAACGAACGTGCGGGGGCTTTTTTCATCTGCCCACAGACAGTTCTAACAACGTTTTTTGTTTCTTGTTCAACTTCTAGTGGAACTGGAGCACAGGATTGATTTTGAGCTCAGGGAAGGTCTCGTGGAGAGCAGATACTGGTCTGCGGTCACATCACACACTGCCTACTGGTCATCTCTGGATATTGCTCTTTTCCTTCTAACCTTCATGTGCAAACACGACCAAGAAGATACCAACAAGTCCAATTTAGACACTATTTGAATTTTTGACGGGGGGTGGGGCGGGATGGGAAAGGAAATTTTAAAACAAATGGCACAAAACTGATGTTGCACTGTTGAACCGCAGTATATATGGCATGGAGGTTTCAGGTTTAAGTGCATGTTTGGATTTTTTCCTGTTTCTAAAGAGCAAAAATGATTTGTATTTGAAAGCACTTTATAGTTTTAAACGTTTTTGCAGTTCTTAATTAGACTTGAAATGATTCCAAGTTCTTGTTGATTCTGACAGTACAAAGAGCCGATGCAATGTGTAACATCCCATAAGCACGGTTGTGCAGTGTGCTTGGGTGACATACTTGTTAATGACCATAATTGCTGTTTACTTCATTAAAGTACAAATGATGAGTTAATTTAAAAAAAAAATTAATTTCCACTAACAAAAATATATGTTAGAGACAAACCTAAAACTGCCATGTTCTGATGTTTTACGTATCAGTAAATAACAAACGGTGGTGTCATTTTCCTAGGGCTTTATTCAGCTCCACATCCTATTATCCGCAGGACCGTTGAGAGACCATTCTGACTGCTGCTTTCTGAGGGCGTCTTGTACGTGACACATTCAGAAACTAATGCTGAAAAAAGCATGAGGCAAATATTTGAAATACTGTAATTATAATTTATTCTTCTCTCTAATTGTTTCATTTTATTCCAGTGTATAAAGCATTACTTTTTTACTGGTTTCTTTTGACATAATTTAAGAACCACATTTATTTTCTACAGTGTTAAGACTTTTTCTCAGAAATACATATCTTTGTGCTACTATTCAAATGAATATATGGACACTGTGGCACACTTTAAGTATTTTTTCATTAAAAATAAATATTTGTGGTTTCACACAAATGCCATCAGTCACATTCTTCTCAAAAGTAAGTAACTGCCTTTGCTTTTCGGGTCCCAAGTGTGTCTCAGGCACAGGAAGGTTCTGATTTGGTTGCAGAGGCTGCAGCTGTCTTTTTCCTTGACGTTATTAGAAGTGTAAATGTGTGGGTTTGTCTAAAACCGTAGGTACATGCGTATTTATGCACAAGGAACCTACCCAGGGGAAAGAGAGTGGCATAAAATAAACCCGGTGAGGCCTGAGAATACCGGAGCTTAGAGTAGATTTGTGTCTGAAACCAATTCAGGAGAAGTCAGGATGTTGTGGGGAAAGGGAGTGACCTCCAGATGAAACACCGAGAGGTCGTTGCCGAGACTTTAAACCTCTGGAGTAGAAGTGTCAGGTGCACGGCATCCGAGCTGCCTCTGGCTGAGCCATCTGTGATCCGTGTGGGAGAAGGTGCCGAATATAAATCCTGTTTAAAAAAAAAATAAAAAAGAGGCTGTGGTGTTGGTGAATAGCGATATTCGTGGTATAAACCGGCGTGCCAACACCAGCAGGCAGCCTCAGCCAGTGGCGCGGGGTCGTGGAACCACCCAGACATTCCTTTTGGAAGTTTGTTGGTGGAGTGGGGAATATTCTCCCAAATAATATTACCTGGGCTCTTGCTTGTTTCCCCAGTCCATGGTGCGATGGGGAAGGAACTGGGAGCTAGACCTGGATGTTACGGATTTAGGAATAATTATAAAGGGGAAAATTCATTGCAAAGAAAAAGGAAAGAGAGGAGTGGAGGGGAATGGGAAGGGAAGGGAAAGAAAGGAGTGGAGGGGGATGGGAAGGGAAGGGAGAGAGAGGAGTGAAGGGGAAATGGGAAAGGAAGAAGGTGGCAGAAACAGCACAACTGGAAATGCAATGAAACAACAACAGAGATGTTCAGACATTGTTGAAGACCATACTTCCCTGTGGATCTCTGGAAAACTCCGTCTAGCCTCGGTGAATTGTAACTCCTGCCTGCCGTGTTTACCTCGGTTGATGAACAGTCATAAAAATGAAAATCACCCTCTAAGAGAAGGAAGGTTGACACCTCGGCTCCAGAAACCAGGCTTTTGTTTACATTGCTGGCTTTCCAGATAAGTTGTTTAATCAGCTCTTCCTAATTAGGAGAACTTCAACATGAAAGGAGAATCTCCTTTTATATTTAGAACACGCAAAACATTCCCAAATGTGCGTGGTTTGTGCTTCAGGACTCAGTTGGATCCCGGCACTGCTGTGATATCCCCTTACACTACTACACTAGATCTCTCTTTAAAGGCTGTAAACAAAAGGGGGTTAATTCCTATAATTCTTCTGGTCTGTGTAAGCTGCTGTTGTCCAGAACCCGTTTCGGACGTCCGGAGTAGCTGTTCCCCTGGCATGGGAACATGCTGGTACTTGCTGACTGCTCTCCGTATAAGGGGTGAGATCCTGCTTTTAGGTGCGTCCCCCTTGGTAAATGAGGGAGAAGAAGGAGCTGAGAAGCAAACCATCCTGCTGGTAGGGGAAGGGATAATAGGGACCAACACCATCGCTTTGCATTTTTCCTGAGTTAGTGGACGCACGTATCAACGATTTTCTTCTGATTTGTATCCTCGTGGAGCATCTGCTGATCTCCAAGCTCAATTACAAAGATGAAACACACCTCAGAAGAGCAAACGGAGATGCATTCTGAAGCCTGCTCAAAGATTTTAAGCGTGCTGTGGGCACTTTCACCTTTTTAAGCCTGAAAAAAACATCTCTCATCCTCCTGCAAAGATGAAGTACTATTTGAAAATTCAATTTTGAAGTTGTTAGAAAAGGGGTTGCCCCGTTTCTGTTCTGCACTATAAGACAGATTCAAGTAGGGTCACGTCTCTGCATGCTGAAGTCTAAATTTCACGCTTAAAAACTTGTGGTCAGATGGTCTGTGGCATGATATAGAGCTGGAATGTCCTGGCTTCCAATTACTGACTTGTTTTCTTCTGCAAGAATGATGTTTAGCTTTACAAGCTCTGTTGACTGGTGGTTTTTCTTGAGAAACCAAGATAAGGGGAACGTACTGCGCTGTTGTCAGGCTTCCGACTGATACTGAGCGGTTTTCTGAAACTTGTCCTTGAGTTCTTTGTCCAAATGTGATGCTTGGGGCTTGGTTTTTTTGTTTGTTTGGGGTGGGTTTTTTTGCTACAAGGTCATTTTTGCAGATTATCAGCTTTAATATTTTTCCTCTCTTTTTTACTGATTCCCATCCCTTTCCTCCTAATTATTCTGTCATGGTTTTTCCACCCCCTCCCTTCCCCTGTACCTGGTCTCTCTCTGCTTTTATTGTCCAGGTTTCTGGAATTAGGAGCCCTTTGGATCACATTTTACTGTGATGGTCTAGCTGGCCAACTTCAGTTATTTTATCTCCTGCCCTAATTAGTATTATTAGGCTGAACTGAAACAGGTTTCACATTTCTCACATATATATTACCCCTGGTTGCCACCTCTTCCTCCTTCACGGATTTCTGTTGTCCTCGTGCTCGTCTCCCATGCCGGTCAGTTGAGCTGGCTCTGCCTGTAGCTGCATCGCTGGGGATTGATTTTTTTTTTTCCTCAAGTTGAGTTCATGAAACATAGAATCACAGAAAAAGATTCTTTTTTTTTTTCCCTCAAGTTGAGTTCATGAATCACTATGTCAACTGTTTCCAGTTAGATAGTTTGTGTATATTTGTGTGCCCTCTGCCCAGCAAGTGTCTTTGAAATTCGTTGTTCCCTATTTTCCCGTTATTAGCTTGGAGATCATTTTGCTGCTGCAGGTGATATTGACCCGTGGTGTTCTGCAGGGTCATCTCCCCCGTCCCTGCCATACATCTTCAGGGACCGCCGGGGCTTCAGGGCGCTCTTCCACACCAAGACCCAGTGCAGACTGCCACACGTACCGAGTTACTTTCAGTTTTCCAAGTTTGGTCTCACCGGTTGCCTTCCATCTGCAATTGTAGTGACCCCTTTCCGTTACTCCCCCGGGGTCGGTGCCTGTTGTCTTCGTGGTTCTTGAGAAAAAGCTTTAAAGTCGTCTTTTTTTTTTTAAATGTCACCCGTGTGACAATCCCATTTTCTGGTTTATTGGATGGACTTCATCCTGATGCTTTTCTTGCATTCCATATTTGATCTGCATTTAATAATAATTTTCCACAAAATCCATCTTTCTCTTGGTTTAGCTTTCCCCTCCCTCTCCCACAGGTGTCTTTAGTACAGTTTGTCCCTTACCCATGACCCTCCAGCCTTTTCTGGCTTGGTTGGGTTTTCATTTCTGCTTTGACTGGAATTGAAGCTTGCTTCATGAATGTTTGAGCATGGCCTGTGCATCCTCAAGACTCAAAGTGGAAACGCTGAAGCCCACTTGAATCCCAAGAGGCATGTATTCCCATTGTGATCCCGAAGACTTCTGAAAGCTCAGCCTCAGCAAAGCCCAGCTGGATGTGCTTAGCTTTCAGGATGGGTTTGCACCCTAGATTAGACATCAGGAAGAAGTTCTTCCCGGAGTGGGTGGGGAGGCACTGGGACAGGTTGCCCAGAGAAGCTGTGGATGCCCCATCCCTGGGAGTGTCCAAGGCCAGGCTGGATGAGGCTTGGAGCAACCTGGTCTAGTGGAAGGTGTCCCTGCCCATGGCAGGGGGTGGGACTGGTTGAGCTTTAAGGTCCCTTCCAACCCAAATTGTGCTGTGATTCTGTTTCCACTGTGTTTGCATCTTCCATCAGTCAGCTTAACTCTGGGACTCACGAAGAATTTTGTATTGTTGTCAGTGAATTTTTAGGATGTTAATGAGCCGTGGATCTGGGCTGGCTTCTCCCAAGGCCAATTCCTTGCTCTTTGGGTTTCTCCTGCATCCCTTGAGGCCCATTTGACCCACACGTTTCTACAGATGTCACAATGTTTTGTGTTTCTCTGCATGCCCTTGCAGAAGCATTTGGAGCTGCATGCACAGCTCTTGATGCTGACAGTGTGTTGACACAGTCTGCTCTTCCAAGGAAGAAGAGAAGTCCTAATGCATGGAGAGAAATGCCTGGCTATGGAAGTCTGAGATCGCCCCGCAGGTCAGTGCTCTCTGGTCCTGTTAGAAAGCAAATTCCTACATCAGCCTTTTGTCCAAAAATGCCCTCTCTCCCCAGCTGCAGCTCAACAGCTCTTGACTAGCAAACCCTGGCCGACCCTTTCCCTTCAAGAGTGAAAAGTCAAGGAGTCCCCTGCAAACATGAGATGTCCCAGGAGCAATCCTGTGGTTTTGAAATCCTCGCCGATTTATCCAAAGAGAGGGATTTCGTTTGACAGTTCTGTGGGCATCTGCCACAGATTAACTTCTCCCTTTGTCTCTTAAATAACATACCGTTTCTTGCAGCTACTCTGCCCATTCCCTCGTGCCTTGTTGATTGTGAGCACGGACGTGGGAGAGGGGACGCTGCAGACTGCAGCCCCGAGCAGACGCTCGAGCCTCAAGGACCCCACGTCCACTCTGTTGTTCTTGCTGGATTTGTGGCTCTTCCAGTATCGCCTTGAAAGTCAGTATCCCATCTCGCAGTGGTCGCATACTTTGTACTTAAAACAGCAGCTTCTTAAAGGGTTTACCCTCTCAACATGCCCCTTGATAAAGAAGCTCCTTGACTTCTGTTTTAAAACAGGATTTTCAAGCATGTTTGTGCCAAAGCATCTCAGTTTTGGGGTTTTTACTACCTCACTTTGTAAGAAGGGTCCTCCGGCTTGGATTTTGAACTCATAATAGCTGTTCCAAGGAGGAACGAATCTTATCCAGTGCCTTATGAATCCAGGATTTATTTTTTCTCCCTGATACAATATCCTTGGCAACGTGTCAGACCACCTCAAGCCAGATCCCAACCCCACTGAAGCGAAGGTCTTCCCTTGACTTCGGCAAGCGTTGGATCATGTTCTGAGTGCCTTTAGTGCTGGTTACTCTTCCTACCTTTTCTGCATAATATGGATTAGGTGGGAGAATAAAAGGCTTTGGCATTTAAGTTGCCACTTGACTGGGACTGAGCCCTTGAATCTCTCAGTCGGAGAGGGACCCTGTGATCCGTGTGGCCTCCACACGCTGCCGCCTGTTTGTATTATTCCCAATGGCCTCCCAGCAAGGAGAGGGTTGAATTCTGCTTTTCTGCTCATATTCCTCAGCCTGCAAAGCCCAGACTGGTTGGAAACCAAAGCCACAGGAAGGGAGAAAGGAGAGCAGCTCCACTGATTTTGAATTTGTGATCTTTCTGTCTCCTGCCGTCTCACACCTACCCAGAACTGGAAACAAGCTTGTGTTGCCACCCGAAAGAGGCTGATAAACCCTGTTTCACAGCTTGTGTTTTCAGAACAGAGTCACTACGTGCACTGGGAGTCTGGGACTCCAAATATTCCAGTTTTGCAGGGGAAGGACACAGCAAGCTGGGGATGGAGACAATTTCGATTAACCCTCAGCAGTGGAAAAGTCTAATTGTGAATGATCGGGGCGAGCAGAGTCGGTGCGTGGTCTCCGGGCGGCGATTCTCCCAAAACCTGGGCGGCGAGTTGGCCGGTGCCGCCCAATCCGGTGGTTTGCCGTGGGGCTACCGCAAGCCCTTTGTGGGTGGGCGTCCAGCGGGGCAGGAACAGGCTCCCGGGGTAGAATCACAGAATCACATAATGGTTTGGGTTGGAAGGGACCTTAAAGACCATCCAGTTGCAACCCCCCTGCCATGGGCAGGGACACCTTCCACTAGACCAGGTTGCTCCAAGCCTCATCCAGCCTGGCCTTGGACACTTCCAGGGATGGGGCATCCACAAAATCTCTGGGCAACCTGTTCTAGTAGGTGCTTCCCGGCGTGAATCGACGTGGAAAACGCAAACTAGCAAAAAGCTCCGCAAGGTGAAAACCCTCCGAAACGTGCGGAAGTGTTTTCTCTTCCCACCTTTCCATCCCGCTCCCAGTCTGCTGTGCTGAAAGGCCAAATGAAGAGCGGGCACGTTTTCAGTCTGAAAATGCCTGTGTCCTGCTCTGATAAAATTCTGGAATCTTTCATATTGCAGGATTTGTCAGAAATTTTCACATTCATAATTACTGTTAATTAACCAATGCTTAGGGTTACTTTATGTTTCGGATGGGACAGTTGTGTCCCTTGGCACTCGCCTCGGGGCTTCTCCTTTATGCTTACCAGACTGCCCCTTGCATGCCATCGGGGGAGGGGGGGTTAATTTTCCTATAAACTAGAGTATTAAAGCTCAGCAGGGGAAAGGAGTGAGGTGAGGTTTTGTGGTGGTTGCAAAATAGGGAAGAGGGTAGAAATATTCCTTCCAACCCCGCGTGCTCTGCTGCCGCGAAGGAAACCTGCGATCCCCTTGGTGTTGAAGAGACCACATCTGCATTGGGGGGGAGGGGGGGGGTGGACAGGAGAAGGGCTGATTAAATCAAAGCAAAGCTTGGCAGCGTGGTGGAACAGCCTGATGCGTATCAGCCGGCACGTGTTAAACACATGTCGGAGCATGATGTTCCCGTCGGGAAACGTGGGCGCAAGGCGATGGCAGTGAGTGGGATGGGAGCTACAGTCCTTTCCCCCCGCGGGGCCTCGGTCCTGTGCCTGCCCCCAGCACCCTCTTTGGGGTTGAGTGATCCCTTCCTGCGAATACACGTGAATTAAGGTACGGCTGCTCACCCAAAATTCTGCTGTGGCGAGGCGTGTGCTGGGGGTGTTTAATTGCTCCAGGGACCATACCCAGCCCAGACAGTCCTGCCTGGCAGTCTGTGTCCTGTCCGCTTAGGTGGGACCCCCCAGAACTGGAGCAGGGAGCCCTCATTGTGCTACGTGTGTCTCCAGGGAACTGAAACCCCTCCCTGAGCCTGTCCCCTCCGATAATCCTGAGGGTTATCTGCCCTCCATCCCGTTTTCAGTGGGCAGCCCCTAAGGAGCAGCTGGGATGCAGTTCTGTGCTGGGAGCTTCCGCTTCCCTACCCAGAGCTCCCAAAACTCGGACACTGATGGATGGCTGAAGCCAGGAGGGACCGGCGTGTCCTGCCTGACCTCCTGCAGGCGATAGCTGCCTGCCCAGAGTCGCCGGGCTGCTTTCTAGGGATTTATTCCCTTTCTTTCCCAAGTCACTGGGCTGACCGAGCATTACAGCTTTGACATCTGCAACCACAAAGTCTGGGGGGAAAAAAAAATGTTGAGGGCTGGCTGTTCTCAGCCGTGAATTTTGATCCTGAGCAGCCTCAGCAAGTGGCAGTGCCTCAGTACACCCGCAGACCGTGTTGGTCCCACATCCTGCAAGGCGTCTTTTATTCTGGCTGCCCAAAGAAAACCAGTCCCATTCGGATTTTGCAGTAAACGTTTTGCCAATTTCTAGTTATATTTCATAATCGTGCTGGCATTCTTGGCCTCCTTGGATTTATGATTGATGGTGACGTGTTCTCAGCCTTCTGGGGGGAAGCGGGAGCTCTGGATGCAAGCTGGTTCTCTCTAAGCGTTAAGGTCCTCCCGACTTTGTTCTGTGGTCTCTGGAGAAGGTGTGTGAGCATGGATGAATATCTATATTCTGTGCTTTCTATTCTGCAGCGTGCACTTGTTTCTCCACAGTCTAAGCTGTGTTTAAACCAGGGCTTTAAAATGAGCTTAAAACCTTCTGCGAAGTAATTTTACCCCCTCCAAACAATTTAGTTAATTAACCCGCTAAATGGGTTCGTGCTGACTCTCCCTGAAGATACCTCTCCTGATGGAGGGGTTTTTTTCCTTTAGATTTGGATGAAATGCAATGATTGAGTCATGAGTTTTCGTTCTGGCTCCGTTGCCGGAGTGGGGAATGTTGTTCGCAATATTGGCTGTGGCCATATGCTTTTTTCATCAAGTACAAGGGTGCAACTTTCTTTTTGCTTCCCCCTCCACTGACTCACTCCCCAAATATGTTTCTGGTTAGGATGCTTTGTGACTTCTTCCTGACATAAGGTTTTCTAGTTTGCGGTTAGCTTTGCGAATCGCCTCTGCGAGCTCTAAGACGTCCCGGCCCCCGGGAGGGGAGGACGGCTGTCCCGGCGAGCGGTGGGAGCAGCAAGATGCTCACCCAGTTCTTGGGTGCTGGGTGTGTTTGGCAGCTCTCCTGCCCCAGCAGTGGTTTTCCAGAAGCCGGGCAGTCCTGCTCCGATGCCGTCGGTGCCCTTCGCGTGTGGATTGTTGTGCCTGGGCAGCCTAGGAAATGCCAGAGGCAGCCTCGGAGAGATCTCCCTTCTGGATTAGGGGAGCTTGGCGTCTGATCTGTTGGCAACGCGATGCCTTTAGCATCAGCGTCAGTTAAGGAAGGGAGATGCTGTAGCTTATAGCAGCTTTCCAACACCTGAAGGGACTGCAAGAAAGCTGTGGGAGGACTTTTTCCAAGGGCAGGGAGTGACAGGACCAGGGGTAACGGGTTTAAACTGGAAGAGGGAGATTGAGATTGGACATCAGGAACAAATTCTTCCCAGAGAGGGTGGGGAGGCACTGGGACAGGTTGCCCAGAGAAGCTGTGGATGCCCCATCCCTGGAAGTGTCCAAGGCCAGGCTGGATGAGGCTTGGAGCAACCTGGTCTAGTGGAAGGTGTCCCTGCCCATGGCAGGGGGGTTGGAACTAGATGATCTTTAAGGTCCCTTCCCACCCAAACCATTCCATGATTCTAGAGGGACAGACAGACATGCCCCTTCTCCTTCCAAGGCATTGTGTTCAGGCCTCCTTTTGCTGCCCCCAGCGCTCTCGCTGCAGTGACCTTCACCACTGATGCCAAATTTCCTCGGAGAGGATGAGTTAGGAGTGCAGGGCTTTTGTCAGAGCCAACCCAGCGCTCCCAGCATCCTGTCCTTAGCCATGGGTAGCTTCCAGAGCTCGGCCAACAGAAGGAAACAGCTCCCCATAAAAAAGCAGACCATCAATCATTCTAAATGATGCTTCCTGAACCTGACCTTGCGGAAAACAGGCTTGCACCTGCGAGCGTGGGGCTGGGTTCCTGAAAACCAGTGTCCATCACACCCTACTACCGGCAGCTTGCTGCAGAAGGGCTGGAGATGTACACCCCACCCTCGCCTCCCAAAGTCCTGACAGCCCAGGAGATGCCAGAGAGGCCAGGCAGAACAGCTCTCCTCGTTTCCAGCAAAAGGAACTGAGATGCTGAGAGTTAAATGACTGGCCCAAGGCCAGAGTGCTTGGAAACGAGCCCGTATCTTCCTTGTATTAGCTGGGACATGAGCGTGTAGCATGCCTTGCCCTGCTGGAAATGTCACCCATGATCTCTGGAGCAGCGATCCTGCAAAGAAGCTGCCGCTTCTACTTTTTTCCCCCAGATTGCTCTGCCTCGCAGGACAATCCCCATCTGTTCGATCTTCTGGGATGCAGGAGAGCAGAAACATGCCAGCCTTTGCTCTCTCCCTTGTAGCAGTTCTCACTTCCTACAGCTTTGCCTGGAAAGTTAACTCTGGGCTTACCCAGGCTGGGAGTTTTCCCGGCAGCCGCTCCACTGGTGCGATGCAAAGTTCTTCCCGCTGAGACTCTCCGGCAGCACGTCCCTGGCTGCTGGGTTGATGGCAGAGGGCACGTAAGGGCACAGTGAGTTGGTACCACAGGGTGGCCCTGCCTGACCCTCTCACCTCTCCCAGGGAAAGGACATTGGGAGTGAGATCGTCCCTGTCCCTCCTCAGAGCCTGAGCGCTGCTCCTCCCTGTGCCGCTGAGGATGTCACACTGAGACAACTCGCGGTGACCCCGAGCTGTTTGGGTGCAGAAGATGGCATCGCGTGCCGAAGCCAGCTGAGATGCCAGCCCTGCTCCCAGGACTCCGGCTCTCCTAAGAAGGGGCTTGTTCTGTTGGACAGCAGGTACCGTCTTCCTGCCGGGGTCCCTTCCAGGAAGGACACGCCATTTATAACCAACCTCTGCAGCCTGGCTATCCACATGGCCTTAGTAACTTCTCCTTTGAGATCCAGGAGCGATTCCTGGCACATGGTGCCTAATTTCCATGGGATTTTGTGGAACTTTGGGTTTTTTGCTGTGGGCTATTTTTCCTTATTCTTTCCAGTGCTGCTATCACTGCTTTTTCCTGGCCTGGCATTGTTATCGTCCAGTGTCATCATTCTGGAGATGGAGGGGGAGGCAGAGGTGTTTCCTTGCAAAGAACAAATATTGGAATAACCCATCTTTGCTCAGCTGGCGGTGTCTCCAGTGCCCAAAACTCACTAAGCGTGGCCACCACAGCCCTGCCGGGAGGGACGGGGGCCTTGATGCTTGGAAAAAATCCAAGCATCAAAACCCTTGGCAGTACAATCTCCTGGACTCTGCCTCTAAAAAAAAGAAATCTCCCAAAGGAACTGCTGGAGCCCAACGTTTGTGTTATTTAAAACTGAGCAAAATAAAGAGCTGGAGGCTGCAAGCTTAGTATAAACGGCAGTGGCTTCTCAGGACCTTAGTTAAAGCCCCCTGGGGAGGAAAAGCACATCAGACAGCCAAAATAGGTCTCTCTTTTCTCCATTGCCATGTTTCCGTGTAGTTGGGAAACGAGTGAGGTCTTGGGAATATCTTTTTGCCAGCTGTGCTTTCAAACATGCAGTTGAGATACTTTCCTGTATCACCTCCCTTCCCTCCGATCCCCTGCCAAGGAAAAGCGTTCGGGACTTGCTCATTCCCATTTGCATGACAGAGAACCGTGCTGGGTCTGCTCAGCGCCAGGCAGGGGTGTCAGGATGATTTGGACTGTCAGAAGGAGATGGGGTTTCCCAAAAGCAGCCGGTGCTCACTGCAGAGAGCTTTGGGGAGCCAAACACGGTGATAACTGCTCTCCTGTGCTTCTCCACGCCACATGAGCATGGCATCTCTCCATAGAGGGGTCACGGCAAACCCCAGGTCTGCATGGTCTGGCCCTGTTCAACACTTCACAGGTGGAGGGGGCCTGGATTGGGATCCCAAACCTACCCAGTGCCCCTGTCCATCCCCTAGAAGGTGGCACTAAACCTCTCTCCCGCTTGTTGGTTTGGTTCATGCTCCACGGAGTTCTCGCTGCCTTTTTGCCACCCCTGGAGCAGCGGTCCCAGCTGAGTCCATGATATCCATTACGGCAAACACCCCATCTTGACAGGACAAGGGGTAACGGGTTTAAACTGGAAGAGGGAGATTGAGATGGGACATCAGGAAGAAATTCTTCCCGCAGAGGGTGGGGAGGCACTGGGACAGGTTGCCCAGAGAAGCTGTGGATGCCCCATCCCTGGAAGTGTCCAAGGCCAGGCTGGATGAGGCTTGGAGCAACCTGGTCTAGTGGAAGGTGTCCCTGCCCATGGCAGGGGGTGGGACTGGATAAGATTTAAGGTCTCTTCCCACCCAAACCATTCCGTGATTCAATGACCTCTCTGCCCTGGTGACCTCTCACCCAACGCGTGTGCCCCTCTGCTGGGCTCCTTCGCAAGAGCTTCCCAATGTTAAGTCACTTCAGAGCATTGACCTGATTTTCTCCTCTTTCCCATGCATCTCCAGGCTGTTTCCTATCATGCTGCCATGGGGCTTGGCTTCTCCTCCCACTCCTCCCACGGCTGCGCAGAGCAGCAGCTTGCAGTGCATTCCTCCACATCGTAATCTCCGGCTTGCTATCTAAGGAGTTGAAGGATATTTCCAACCCAACGCTGCCAGAAAATACTGGCACCTACCTCCGGCTACCTTCCTCCCATACACACATCCAGCTCCTTGAGCGCTCTGATACTCTGCCATGTTTAAACAACAGGCGCTTACAGGCAGCTCTCAACGGGGTGGGTCATTTTCTGTCTGTTTTTTTTATTCTTTTCCAAGCCCCCGCTGATTTCTGCAGTTTCTCACCCTAATGACTGGGCTTGACTCTTTGCGCTGTGCCCACACTGTGCCCACTGCACAAGAGCAGCAGCTTTAACTGGGCTGCAAAACATGCAACGAAACCTTGGCTTGGCCTCTCCGTTCCCTGGGAAGCAGCAGGTCCTTGTGCCATCACTGCCGATGCCATCGGTATCAGCACAGGCTGAGGGATGAAGGGATCAGGAGCAGCCCTGAGGAGAA
>NW_010254276.1:0-2376 GCF_000690775.1 Eurypyga helias
ATATTGAATATTATTAAATATAGTTAAACTTGGAGGTTTTTTGATAATGTTAATAACTTCTTCAAGACCCTTTTCATTTCTTGTTCTTACAGAGCTAGAATAAAACACACAAATTCTGAGTACTGCAGTAAAAATTAGCAAATTTAAATTCTTCCTAATGTAATCAATTTCAAAAATTTATAGATCAATATATTGTAGACAGTTCACACTGATTGAGATTTTTGTCAGTCTCTCCAACATCTTCAAAAAAATCCAGAAAAAAAGAATGTGGATTTTAATGTCTTATGTAGTTGTTACATTTTAACAAAGTAACTGAGTTCCATTTTATTCACTTTATATTTTTGGGGTTTTTTTTGAGGTTTTTGTTTGTTTGTTTGTTTGTTTTATCAGTGTTCAGTGGTTTCAATCATCAGTGGTTAAAAAATAAATGTTAAGTAGCTTTGAAAGTGACGATACATTTCTTGATGCTATGTTGGCATTGAGAATTACTTCGTGCCCACTTTTTAAACAGTTCCTCACAACAGCTGTTCCCTCATCCTTCTAGAAACTCCTTTTTTTCTGGCACTACTACAAAAGTCTTTCCATAGAGGTAATGTAAAGATTCATTAGTTATAAGTATTCTTAAGGCATAAGATCTAGATGTTCAAAAATTTCTAAAACCTTAATCTTTAAGTGTAAAAATTTTAGTTGCTGGCCACCCAGCATGTGGAAACCAAAATAGATGGAGGGCTGGGAGATGAGTATGACCATGAGGGGAGTCATCACCAGGTGTGGCTTCACTGCACAACCCTTTGTGAGGTCCAAACTTCTGCTTAGAAAACAAGATAAGGAAAACAAGCCCAGCTGAATCATCTTGTATTTTATAATCTGGATAGCTGTGGTAATAATAGTGTAATAGAAGTAGCATAAGATTAAGCAAGGAAAAAATTCCTGTAGGAAAGCAAGTAGGGTAGAAGAGAGGAGACATAGTATGGTGTTTTTCACTGTAAGCTCCACATTTTCCTTCCACCTATGACATGTTGTGGTTTATGTTGTGGTGATGCAGAGCAGATTTGGTAGTTGCTGTGTGGTTTTTTGGTTTTTCTTTCTTGTTGTTGTTGAGGGGGGTTGTCAGTTTGGATTTGGGGTTGGGTTTTTGGGTTTTAACCTCTGAAAATTATAGAGCAATAGAGACACCTACTGGTATTTTCATAATATTGAAAATTAGTAAGTCACTTGGGAAAACACTAAAATATTTATCTTTATATTAAAATATTTTACTTCCTATTATAGGCTATGAGATTTAAAAAGGTCATGAATCTAGAAAAACAGTGATAATTCACTGTTCACATTAAATTCAGCATGTTTCATATATGCAATGTCTTCTTCAAACTCCTAAATTTTCAACAAGATATATTCCATTTAAGAATTCTTCCTGAAGTCGGCCTTTACATTAAAAGCATATAATCCTTTTATTTTTTTCATGTATAATTAAAATGGCAAGGGACCAAATATATATTGACTACAGTGTGGAATAAACTCATTATAATGTCCCTAGTCTCTTTTGTCTCTTTTGGACACATAATGCAATTCTTCATTTTCTCCAGTTATTGCTTTATCTTTTCACAATAGTGGTAAAATCTTGTATTTTCCTTTTATGCTTGGGAAAAATAACATTCTTAAATACCTACCATCTGCTTCTTTTTTTTTTTTTTTTTTGGATGAAGTTACTGACACTTCTAGAGAGGAAGTGCTCAGTTTTTAAAAAAGCAACTTTCTTAAAGATGTGGATGGATTCTGCATTGCATGAGCCTGAAAAAAAATTTGAATGTTTCCAAAGAAACTGGTGACTTTCATTTAACAGACATAAGGCTAAGGTGATCACTGTTCTCCGTTTTTTGGTTTTTTTTCAATGTCAAGAACAAAAACATTTTTCTTCACGATACTTGGCTACCTGGGTGTTATTTAATTAAAAACACAAACTCATTATGTACTAATTATGATTCAGAACATTTTCCAGAGGGAGTAGAGGCGAGAATCTGATGTAATATGGTGTGACAGCTGGCTGCTATTCCTTTCTTATTATTGACGTCAGTTCTCAAGATGGTCTGTGCCATAGCTTATTTTATCTGGGGGAAAAAGTACACTGGGAAAATTTGGAGAAAAGGTAACCTCCTGGAATGAGCAGTTTTCCAGTCCTAAGACAGGGATCACTGTTTTTAACACAAGTTATTGCTGTACCTTCTAAGAGTAAGAACTAAAGGGAGCTTGATAAATCCTCATATTGAGCTCTTATTGCTAATAGATTCAATCCTATATAAAAGGACTTCATAATTAATATATTATTTATATTGTAATTATTTAAATCAATATATTTTTATTTATATATTTGTTTTG
>NW_010254276.1:2407-4066 GCF_000690775.1 Eurypyga helias
ACCCACATTATAAACAAATTATCCTCTAAACTACATTATATGTATGTAAGTGCAATCAAGTAATTCAACAAGTGGCATGGAGTATCACTAAATACTGAATTTCACGTATGTTGACTTAAGAAAAACATGTTATTAACATTAACCCCATTTCAAATGGCAAGAATGTTGTACTATAACCTATGAATTCATATAAACAATGGAATATTGCTTCAGAATGAAAATAGTTTCTTCAATAACTTCTTTTTTTACCATTTGTCATCATAAATTGAATAAAAGTCTATGTATCTCAACTGAACAGGTGAGTTTTACTCATTGTCCTCAAATAATAACATGAAACATTTCTTCTAACAAATGGGCTAAGGATAAACACAGTTCCACTCAAATAAATAAGGCTATAGAAAGGATATAAAACCTGTTTTCATATCTTGAATTTGCAAGTCCCTAAATTTCCTTTTTTATACATGTATATACTCAAATCCTGCCAGTCTTCTGTAGAAGAGAAGAGCTGGCTGAACTATATGGGTTATGTATATATTTACATGCCACAATGATATAGCATAAGTCACTTTTTCTGTTCATATAGTATCCATAAATATATTCGGCTCTTTGAACGACTTTTCTCAAAATTATTTTAACATATTGTGGAGGTGTATTTGATTTAATATGTTTTTTTGAAATCTAGTTACCTTGTCTGTATTGCCATCTGACTTATTGCCATCTGCATTTCAGCTTGTGGCCTCTTAGGGAGTCACTTACCCCTTACAGCTGTACCTACATCCTTGCACCCTAGCAGCGCCCTAAAGTATTGTCAACAGTATTTCTATGGACTAACCTGTGACCCAGCTTCAGTGTTATCCACCTCACAAATGACGAGAAGCAGCAGCATCTTCAGCCTCTGGGATGATGCCTCTAGGATTGCATCCTACAATCATCATCATCAGAGATGGCTGATATGAAAGTGAATTAACTTGTTCATCATTTCACTCTTGTTTTCATCTATTAATAACAAGAAATCATCAGGCAACACAAGAGTGAAATTTTATCCACTTTTTATAGACCTGAATGTTGAAGTGGAAAAGTCGAAGAATTATGAACATCTGTAGCATGCCAACCATACTCTCTGTCAGATGCTGTTTAAAAACATTATAAAAGCATTATTGTTGTGATTATATATATTTTTACTTATGAGTTATGCCATTGTTTTTTTAAAGAGGAGCAGGGGTAGGGTTTACACAATACTAAGATTCTTATGTAAATATAGTTTTTCATATTGTCCAGATCAAAAGATGCCTAAGAAGTGTTTTCTTGTCAAAATCAATGATTGAGCCTTCTGAGAACTATGAAATTTCATTTTTCTATCAGACTTTTATCTACTAAAACCATATTTTTTGCTGGAAAGAGTCAGAATAAACCCATATTGAATTTGCAGCCATCACACAGACACTGAATTTGAATATTGGTGGCTCACCCAGATTAAAAAACATATTAATAATATCCCTTGTTCTATAAATAATCATTATTCCTTTTGTTTGAAATGCTGATTTCTGAATACATTTAGATGATTTTTTTTTTCTGCAGGCTGTTAAAAATATTTTTCAGGAAGCTGCATATAGATTTATCCCTGAAATTTGCAGGAAGTGTGTCGTGGTTTAACTCCGG
>NW_010254277.1:0-3352 GCF_000690775.1 Eurypyga helias
ATACATGTATTCTTTATTTTATTAACTACTAATTATAAATTGACTTGAATGTTGTTTCTGATGAGCCCTATAACATATATCAGTATAATGAATTAACAAACATTGAGTCTGAATAGAAAAAAGAATACTCTCTCAGCATATAGTAACTATGATTTTGTAGGGATTGTATTCTATAAAAAAAATGAACAGGGATAATTCTTTCTTGTCAGGTGATACTGCACACCAAAAAGCAATTTAATCTCTTGGTAACTATCAACCCTATTTTTTCTTCATCTTCATCTTTTCTATGACCTAACGGTTTTTCCCATGTGTAAACTGAGGCTTTGCAAAGCAGTGAGTAGTTAATTTATCAATTAGTGAATAGTTTATTTATCAACTTGAAAGTCTTCATCATTAGTAACATTATTGCTTTGTGTCAACTTAATTTGTGGTTGATAATGTCAGATGAGTTCATGCTCAGTAGCGTAACACTTGAAGAACTTAAATTTTGAATTTCTGAAGTGTATTTATTACTATAGATTCCTAGTCTATAATTCAAAATTCTTTTAAGATACTATTTCAACATTTTGTTAATCACTGTTAATATATTTGTATTCATTTTTCTGTCATTGGCTTGTTGATATAATGAAATAATTCAGGCCATGAAGAAAATGTAATAATTTCAGAATCTCAACAAATGGGGAATATAATGAGAAGGCAAGAAATCATATCTTGTGTGACCTATAAATAACCTACCATTTAAGAGGTAATATCTGTTAATGTTTTATGCAGATTTCTGAGTCTCAGTGGAACCTCACTTAATGCTTTAGGTTCCAACGATAGAGAGTGTGTTTCTCTCTTACTATAGAGGAGGGTGTTCAGGGAATATGGTGCAATGAGGGCTTTTAGTTTTTAAAACACACTTTCCAGGAGTCAAGTATGTAGACATTTTAGTGGAAATTGATTTACTTTACTTGCATCATCATATTGTCCTGCTTTCTCAGTCTGGTTGTTTTACAGTTGGCTTCTAGGAAAATTTGTCTTATACAAGGTATTTTCGTTACCTGGTACTTTTGCTGGGACGAACAGTTTACATGCCTGTGAAGCTACACAGTGTCTCAGACTGCTGCTCTTCTCCAAGCAGGTTGCTTGTATCCCATACTAGATTCTGCTGGTGATGGGTTCTGCTGCTGTTGGGTTTTACAATGTGAAAGTTGCCATGAATCATAGATGAAGAGTTTCCTTTTGAGATTTCTTCCAATAAGAGTCTCGTCCATGATGCAATTAGGAAGTTGTCTAGGTAGAAAAAGATTAAAAGAAGAAAATGAGGCCTGGGAATTAAAAAGCAACCAAACTAGAAAATAAAAGCAGGAATAAAGCTTGCTCTCACCTGCCTCTTATAATAATGATCCCTTCTCTGTGTTTGGTATTATAACTGACAAAGTCCTGGAAGACAAATCTTTCCTGACTGCTAATTAATCCATGGTATCTCTACTCTTCTGCTAATGCTCTACTTCCTTATTTTATTTATTTTTTTCTGACACCCTTCTTCAACTTCAAATATCCTATGCTGTTTACCAGTAATGAACTCTAGGCTTGTCCTAGTTGGATAAATACAGATTTTGCCTGCTCTTGTTCAGGTCTTTGGTGCTCCATATGTTCTGTATAGAGACTTCAATGCTGAAGAGAATGCAAATTATTCATCTTTTACCCTACTGTCCTGTTCCTATTTTTTTTTTTCTCTGGCAGCAGGACTAGCATGAGTAGGAATGTATTTAGAAAACTGTTTACACTCCATTCTTGAGACTATAAAACATTGGCCTGACTCGAGCTTTAACAATATTCATGTAAGCTTGTTGCACTCAAATTCAGATGCCCTTAACATAAAAATAACATTAAGTAAAAACTTAGAAGATTATTGTTAATACTGTGTGGGTACAAATCCCCCACATTTTAAAATGAAATTTGGTCACACACAGGCAACTTC
Organism: Eurypyga helias; assembly: GCF_000690775.1. Classification (NCBI taxonomy): domain Eukaryota; kingdom Metazoa; phylum Chordata; class Aves; order Eurypygiformes; family Eurypygidae; genus Eurypyga; species Eurypyga helias. The sequence continues at coordinate 1,967 of NW_010254277.1, forward strand.
AATTTCTACAAATGTGCCTGAAAATGGTATTTCAGGCTTACCACTTATGTTAAAACATCCCAAGGTTTAAACATTAAAAAAAAAAAAAACATGTGTGATACTTTCTAATAGTAATATTTTGTATTCTGAAATACTCTACCAGCAGTAGAGTCTATCTTGATGGATAAAACCATCAGGATATGCATAAGTGATATTTTTTCAGATGTCTTGTAACTGCCCTCAAAGTATGCTTGAGGCTTATTTATGACTTGATTGAAAAATGCTTTACAGAATGTCTCCACATTTTATCAGAGGTGTAAAAAGCTAGTAAGATTACAGTAACAGAAAATACTTATAAGTAGGATTCCTCCTGTTGTATTTATTTTACACAGTGTGTGTAATCTTCAGAATCACAAATCATTGTGAGTGTCAGGGTGATAATCAGGATTAACTGTATCACATTGATTTTACTTCTGCTTATAGTAACATCTGATGAGGTTATGAGCAAGGCTTTAAAACACTCTACATGTGAACAGTGATGATAAAAATTTTTGTCTCTGGTATCCAAATCCTGCTAGGATTGGATCTGTTGGTCATCTGTAGGCAGATGACCAGAGTCAGCTTCACACCTCTTCCGTTTAACTGCAAAGAAATTACTGAACATCCTGCAGAAAGCGTAAGAAAATATTCAAAAGGCAGACATGAAAGAAATCTTGAAAAATAAAACAAAAGAACCCATACTATGACTCTTAACCTCAGTTTTCTCCTTAACCTTTCATTCAGGCTACTCTCCTCAGTGGCTGGGACGGCACTGGGGAGTGGCAACTGGTACTATATATCATGGTGATTTTAATGTCCTGTGGAGAGGGACATGGAAAGACAGCAGTTTGGTTTTGTTAATAACATTTAATTTCCTGCAGACATGATACCAATCTTTGCAACAGCTCTTGTACTTGCACCAATCATTTGAAACCTTTCTCAAGAGTTTATTCTTCCTTTAATACGTATGTGTTATACTAAACTAACATCTATTGGCTTAGTATAGCACAAGGGACTCAAAAGTACTTTTTAATGAGTATATTTGCTCACACAGGTTTTTGATACTTTGATAAGTATCAGTAAGAGTAGCAAATCCTTAATCTGTATTCACCATTTTTTTACAAATAGATAGTTTACTTTAAATAGGTAAATTAAATATTAACATATTTCACTCAACTAAAATATTTGTACAATGAGTAAGTCTAGTAGAGTGATTCATATGCATACATTGATATAAGTCCAGTGGTTTGATTCAACATTTGCACCACATGAATTCTTTGCTGACAAGGTAGTTGATAACTATTTGTAGGACACCCAACAGGAGGGAGTGTCTAAGAACTATTCCCGAGAGGTTAGAGATCAGATCAG
>NW_010254278.1:0-46790 GCF_000690775.1 Eurypyga helias
AGGGGCAGGAGAGCAACGGTGGGAGACCGGGGAGAGAGGGAGGGCAGAAACCAGGTGGGAATTCGCCTGCAGGGAGGGCAGGGAGTCCCGGGCACTGCAACTATCCCTTCTGAAAGCGGTCGGTTTTCCTAAGCCCACACCGAGCACTCCTGGGAGGGAAAACTGATTTTTTTGGAAAGGCTGTGCCTTCCTCCCCACGCATCCCGAATCCTGAACCACTTTAGGATTCCCCAGTATTAGCCAGGGCCCCCTCCCCTCCTCGCACGCTGCCTGAGAAGGACACGGGGTGAGATACTTCTGCCCACAGCTCCTAAAATTGTCATCTTTTTACAAGGACTTTTTACAAGAGCCTGTAGTGATAGGACAAGGGGTAATGGGTACAAATTGAAATCAGGGAGGTTTAGATTAGATATCAGGAAGAAATTCTTCACAGAGAGGGTGGGGAGGCACTGGAACAGGTTGCCCAGAGAAGCTGTGGATGCCCCATCCCTGGAAGTGTCCAAGGCCAGGCTGGATGAGGCTTGGAGCAACCTGGTCTAGTGGAAGGTGTCCCTGCCCATGGCAGGGGGGTTGGAACTAGATGATCTTTAAGGTCCCTTCCAACCCAGACCATTCTGTGATTCTATCTTAAACATCAATCTCCTCCTGGTGCCGGGACACGGGCAGGACCTGGCCCATTGCCCAAGGCAGAGGGGTCAGTTCCCGGAGCCTGTCCCTGGAGTCTGTAATGCTCCAGCCTTCCCTGCAACACTGCAGGTTTGTTTCCCTCTTTGTTTGTTTGTTTTTAATAGAGAGAAAAGCAAAGCTCTTAAACCATCAATTAACTGGACTCTTGCATTAGGAGCAATGAAAGAAATTGAAGTTGACAGAAATTCATCTTCCCCTCCTGCTGGGAAGAAATGAGCTGGAGGAAAAGAATCAGCTTCGCAGGAGATAAAAAAAACCCGCCTCTGCTTCGGAGACAAATTACTCATAAGGTACATAGGTAACAGGCACGGGGGCTTGGAGCTCATCCCTTTCACACATCGTTTCCCTTAGGACAACAGCCACAAGTCAGTCGCTTGGTGAATGATCCCCCTGCCTTTGCACCACTGACCCTGCCCAACAGGCCAGCCCAAGCATTTGTTATTCTCCGAATAGAAGGGCATTTCCCTAGGTCTGCACGGCATTTGCTTTCAATTTATGGCTGCGACCCTCGAGGTCCGGACTCACCACCACCTGGGCTGCAGCTCAGCACCGCGCGGAGCGGCGCTTTGTGGGGCAGAAGACGCGGGCCTGCTGACAGAGCTGGGATGGCTCCCAGACCGCGAGCTGCCCCTGTGCAAACCCCAGAAGCGGGAGGCAGCCAGAGCCTGTCCCTGCCCAGCCCTGAGCAGGCATGACCCAGTGATGCCGCATCCTCCTCATCGGTCCTGCCTTCGGAGGGGTTCGCTTCCGCAACCACCCTGCTGTCCTCCAGACACCTTCCGCATAGCTCAGGTACATCCCTGCACAGCCCAGAGTCCTTCATGCAGCTACTGGAGCCTCAGCCCTGTTGCTGTGCTCACAGAAGGTGACTTAAGACCTGGGCAAGGCCTTCGCCTCAGAATCTCCACGAGCCGTGGTCTGGCGCGGTACAAATCAGTGCAAAAGTTAGGGCATCCTTGTCAGCCAGCAGCAGGTGAGAGGTACCTCAAAGAGGAGACAGCTGTCCAGACAGTTGCCTGTGGTCTCCTGAGACCTGGAAAGCAGAAGGTAGATGTGCTGCTGTCCAGATGGGCAGTGTGAAGCCTTCCCTTTCGCCTCCCCCACCTCCAGCTGCACACCCTCCCTCACCACGTCATCGGGACCAGTCCCATCCCACAAATGTTGTAAGGCAGAGTGAAGGACAGCGTGGCTGAGCTCCATCCTCCTCCCCTGCTCTGGAAAAGCCCAGGCTCCTCGGCTGCAAGTCTCACTGCGAAGTTAGAGCAAAGATAGCTGGATTCCAATTATTTCCAACTTCATTTGCTCTCTCCAGTTTCTGAGACAGTTGTATGTTATTTAAAACCTTTTGGGATCTTTGTGCTTGAGATAATTCAGCAAGGGAACAAATGGAAACTGTCTGCAAATAAATCTGGTTTGGTTTGGTTTGGAAATATAGAGACAGGTTTTGAAACTGCCTTCTGATACGAAGTGTGTGTGGGGAGAGGAGGGGGGAGGGAAGCCATCCAAGGAGTCTGAAAATAGAGTTTGGCCATTTTATGAATGAGGTTATCTGACACAGCTGCCTGCAAAAGCAAGGAGTTTGATGACCTAGAAAATCCTGTTTGTGGAAGAAACTATTGTTGTAAGACTATAAATGCCAAGATTACAGCGGGTTTGGGATCCCGCTTACACTCAGGGGCACAGAGAGACAGGGAGGAGACACTGATGCTTCAGACAGCTGGAGAGGCAGCGTCTGCCCCAGGGGCTCCAAGGACCTTCGGGGATGTTCAGGGCAGAGCACCAGCCCCCGCTGCACCAGAAAGCCCTGAAAGCTCCTCCTCTGGAAGCCACTGCCGAGACGCTCCCTAAGGTTAGCAAGGCACAGGGGGGAACCAGATCATCTTGGAAAACGAGTTAATTGTCCAAAACAGGAGCTCAAAGCAATACTACTGCAGCTCCCTCTCGATCCAGACCAAACACGTTTCAGCTTAACTAGCTGTGTCCGCGCAGGGTGTAAGGAAGCCTGCAGTGATGCCCATGGATCAGTCTGCCCCTGTTTTCCACAAACAACAGGCTGTTTGTTCCGTGGAATAACCTAACGTCTACAGATGCAAACATCGGGGGGAAATAGCCACCATCCGTAATCACGCTGCTTACCTCATGGCATATTATATATCTAAGCGATTAAATTCTCTTTTCCCTCTCAGTTGCACTAAGAGGGGTTCTGATCTCAAACTGACGTGAAGTTGAGTCGTGAATCATTTAAACAACTGCTACGTTTATCTTCCTAGGTGGCTGTATTTCGGCAGAAGAGTAAATAACAGTACCACTGTAAAAAAGAGTCACTCAAATGCATGAAGTACTGAGAGATTTCTGGGGATAAAAGACATTGCAAATGGCAAGATTTCTCATTTGACTGAAATACAAAAAGCAAGTCTACTATGTATGTGCCAGATTTTTTTCTTCAAGGTTCATAACAACTTTCTGTTGGTAATAGAACACGTCCAAATTAGATAATTTTATAGATAAGAACAGCTTTGAAGGAACCGGTTAGTGGAGCATGTATCTTGTGGTAGTTACATAAAAAAGCCCATCTAATTATATATATATATATATTTAGATGGCTCCAAGAAGTTAGTAGGATGAGTTAGTTCAATAAGGAACAGTTTGCGGAACAGTTTGTTTGCTCTCTTTTTTATGCAAAGGAAAACGTGTGTGAATTTAAAAGAGCTAAAGCCAGAAATGGCATCTGCGATCCCGATGCAAAATTCAGGGGGGATAACTAGTAACCCTGTCTGAGGCGGCTGGTCCACCCCCAGTGTCGTGTAACTCCCTCCCCTCCGCGCTTGCGAAGGGCCGGAGCTCTCCTCTGGGTGAAGAATTTCTTCCTTTTATCTCATAGAATCATAGAATGGTTTGGGTTGGAGGGGACCTTAAAGATCATCCAGTTCCACCCCCCCTGCCATGGGCAGGGACACCTTCCACTAGACCAGGTTGCTCCAAGCCTCATCCAGCCTGGCCTTGGACACTCCCAGGGATGGGGCATCCACAGCTTCTCTGGGCAACCTGTCCCAGTGCCTCCCCACCCTCTCTGGGAAGAATTTCTTCCTGATATCCAATCTAAACCTCCCCACTTTCAGTTTAAACCCCTTACCCCTTGTCCTGTCACTACAGACCCTTGTAAAAAGTCCCCCCCAGCTTCCTTGTAGCCCCTTCAGGCACTGGAAATGCCACGAGGTGCTCCCGCCCGCTGAAATTCCCGGCTAGCGCTGCCAGGCGCCAACCACCGCCTGGGTCGTGCGGTCTCAGGTCCTTTCTCGGCCGCATCTTAGCAGTTAACAGCCTCCACCCTCACACTTCTCCTGAGCCAGGATTTTGAAAGCAACCCACTCCACCAACTACTATTTAATCCAATAAATGCACACACATACATATATGTATCATTTGTGCCCACGTTTCCCGGAGAGATTGATTACCCACCCTCGGAGGTGCCGTACACGTGGGGAGGCAACGCTGGAAGACCAGAGCGTTGAAATAAGGCTCACACGAGCGCGTGGCACCCTGCCGCTTTAGAGAGGGGAAACGGCGGGCTGGAGCAAGGACAGGATTTCAGTAAGGTCACGCAGGCTTGTGCACCGCATCACCCAACTCGACCCAGACCGCCTTGGGTCACCGCCCTGTGTTTTCACGAGGAGCTCGGTCCTCTTCAGGCAATAATAAATATCCGACTGATTATTTGCAGAGCGTTTATCTTCACTTGCATCTTAGTTTTCCTCGCTTTTTGATGTGCTCTTCCTTTTAATTACTACCATCAAAGGATGTTTTCTCCTCTATGTATTCCATTCACATACCAAAGAAAAATAAAAGCGGTCATTTAAAAAGCAAGGCAAAAAAAAACCCCAACCAACTCCCCACCCCCGCAAACACCACCTCTCTTTGAAATGTGGTGAAAGCAAAGGATTAAGAGACTTTTGGGTGAGAAATAATTAAGAAAAGAGAGTAATAAAGAGGGAGACTGACTTCAGAGATCTCATCAGCAGCTTGGGCTGAGGACTAAGGACACATCCCAGAGAGGAGGAGACGTCGGTTCAGCTGCTCCGGGCTCTGACATGAGGGATACACCCTCCGAAGCTGGGAAGCGCGTTGCTCCTTCCCTGGCTTTGCAGTGGGTTCAGGGAACTCCAGCCCTGGAGTCTGTGCTCTGGCTGTGACTCAGTGTGGGGCAGAGTAGTCTGCCCTTCATCCTCCACCCATTTGTAAGGCCTCTGGCCTTGAGAGGAACTGTTCGGAGATGCAGAGCCACGTTCTGTGTCTCCCCTTTCCAAAAGAACCGTAGATGCCCCGGACTCACTTGTCTCTCAGGGTCCACGTACCAAGCTGTCTCGAGCCAGCCAATGCTCTTCTGGGCTGAGCTCCGAGCATCCCATTCCGATTTTCTCGCTGGCACAACGCACGGCATTTCCCACACTAACACCTCTGCGGGGAGTTAAGAAAGTAAAGCACAGAGGACAAAGGCTCGGGACGGTGTGCACCAGCATGGGCATCCCAAGAGAAAGATTGAGATCTGCTGAGAATCCAACCCCAAGCCTCTTGAGGATATTCCAAGGGCCGAGCAGAGGAGCGGCCGAAGGAAGGCAGCTGTTGGCACAGGACCGTGAGCCATCGGAGGATGGGGTTTACCGAGGGCAAAGAGAAGCCAAGACTGGAGCCTGTCCCCGTTCCCTCCCTAATCCTGGCCAAGCTACTCCAAGCTCTCCCGCATACGCGGCTGGCGGGGCCATGCGGCGTCACTGCCATGCCGGGGTGGGCTGCTCCCTCCAACAGCAGCGTGTACGAAATCCTTCCTCGGGGTGTTCCTGTCTGGTTCGAAAGTGGACTGATGCCGTTCCACCCCACACAAGCATTTTCTTTTTGCCAACCCCAGGCCAGGCGCAGAGCCCACCTTCCGGAGGGAGACGGATGAGCAATAGCTCAGCAGTGACAGGGGTAGTTTTATTACAGCGGAATAAAGAAATTGCAGAGGAAAAAAGATGAGTTCAATATAAGATACAAGTGAGGCCATTTGACTTCTGCTGCATGCATCCACTAAAATGATGATGATGAATGGGTCAGGGGGGCTTGCAAAACATTGGGAACCTGTTTCTTCCAGGACAGAAGCTACCAGGGAAAAAAAAAATGGCTAAAAAGGAGGTCAGAATTTGGAGCTGAAATACTCGGCAAAGGGCATGCCCAGCAGAATGTGGAACAGGCAGTTCTTAACTTCTGGTGCTGAATCGCAAACAAACACCAGAACTGCTGTAGGAAAGGGAGGGCACCTCTTCTGCTCGGTGCTGTCTAATTAGACTTCAGAGTTCCCGCAGGATAGAGTAGAATTAGGAGGGGCAGAAACCTCCAGCAGGATTTAAAAATGCAGTGAAGACCCACGGAGAAGGGTTTAATCTCCTTCTCATCACAAAGGTCAAAGGGAAACAGATGGAGTTATATCAAATACATCTTCATAAAACTACAGAGAGAGTGTTCTTTTAAGCTGGAGCTGACAAGAGGCCAACACAAAGCTTTCCCCTTTCCATGCTAATTCAGAACTGAGATGTTGTTTCAGCACCAGAAGCGGGATCTGAATTGAAGCTTCAAGAGACGGGAGGAAGCGCGCTCATTAATATCCTGGTATAACAATAACCTCAGATAATACGAATTACTGCAAAACCTCCAGAGAGCTGATAGAAATGTAGATTTACTCTCCCATCCATGGAGCTCCACTTAGTGCAGTTTATTCAGCAGCACTGCGTAAATATCAACAAGAAGGTTAAAATATTGATCGGGGAACATACTTCACACTGAATAAGCTGCAGACATCTGGAAACAAACAAACTGGGGTAAGAAAGCAGCAGAGATATTTTGGGCATTTTGTTCTGCCAGAAGCCCAGCTGATGATTTGCAGCTGTAAACTCCCATCTGGTGAGGCAGGAGGGGAGGAATGGATGCTCGCCGAGGGAAGGAGGAAGCCCTGTCCGTTCGGTTCGTGCTACACAGGAGGGAGACGTAGGGTCATCTCAAGCAAGGAGCTGGGGCATTTAAATCAGGTCTCTAAAAACTCTGGAAGATTCATTCATTAATCCAACACCGATAAACGCTCGATTACCAACCCCGCGCTCTGGCATCACGGCCACGTGCTTACCGTCTACAGCATCAGACCACACTCACAGCAACCACATCCCAGCTGTCGTTTCCTGCGAGCTCTGCCCCACCTGGGTCCGTTTCTCCGGTGATAAATCAAGTGGCAGAAGAATACGTGTCAGGGACTGGGCAACTATTTCATGCCAATCTTCACAAACACTTTTGGGAGAAGAAAAAACATAACAACCACCTAAAATCCATTGACTAGTTGATAAAGGGTAATTGTATTACAGCCTTCAGCGAGCACCAAGCCTACCCTAGCCAAAAAGAGGTTTCCTGGAACAAAATTGAACCAAGAGTAATTTTGTGCTGTTTGGGGGTTGGTAGAGCTGCTGTTCTGATCAGTCAAAAAGGCCTTGGCATCAGTGGGGGTGTGAGCAGCGGTGGCAAACAGCTGCAGGTGGACACCCCATGGCCGGGGAAAGACTAGCAGAGGCGCTTCACAAAGACGACTGGGAGAGAGGAGACGCACTCCAAAGCGCACCCTGCTCGCATCCCAGGATCCCAAATACGCTGCAGCTTCAGGCTCCAAGCTCCTTGGCCCAGACACCGCTCTTGTCAAGTTCACAGGGCAGCGAGGTCCCCGTCAGGCGCTGCCACGTGAGAGATTCATGGGCACGTATTGCCCAACGCCAATGCCTGTGCTGCGTGACCACAGCGCTCCCGGTAACACAAACCCATCTGGAATAAAGCCTTATTCCAGCCTGAATCCTCTCGTGTCTTCCTACCCTCTACATGGCAGACAGCAAGGAGAGATTAATTCCACCATCGCGGATGGGAAAGAGCCCCAGCAGATGCAGCACAGTTCTGTCCCACCCCGAGCTGAGATTCAAGGGCACAGGCTGAAGGAGAATCACAGGATCGTTTAGGTCAAAAAAGACCTTGAAGATCATCGAGTAACACAACAGAAAAATCTGAGCTATTTATTTTGAATCATTTATTTACAGCAGCGCAGTAAAGGGAATATATAAAATAACATTTAAATAGCCAAACACGAACAGCATCATTAGCAGAGTATAATAGAGCTCAGATTACCAATTATAATAAAATAATCTCTCAAGGAGCTTCACATACATACTGCAGAAGAGGGAGAAAAAAGAGGACTCTAAGCATTCACAAATATACCCAATTTTGATTGTTTTCTGTTTTGGTGCTTGCTTTTTTATTCATTTATTTTGAGCAGCTTGTCTATCAGAAATGAGCGCATCACTTTCCAGGGGAGTCAAGAGCTAAAGATAGGAATATCACTAAATGAGAGGGAATCATGTAAAGCATCCTCTGCAGATAGTACAACAAAACAGAGGCCTTGGCACAAAACTCTCAGCACAGATGTTCCCTATTAAAAAATTTGCAAGTTCCCTCAACAGCAAGTTTCAATTTCGCTTCTCTCTCAAATTTCTGTCTGATCCGAGCGGAGGGAAAAATATCCAGCAAAAGAATGGAAATGAAAAGGCTCAAGTGCTCCCACGCACCGATACACAGCGCAGCAGAACGCAGCTTCTGCGGTGCGACTGTCCCCACAGGCGCTCTACCCCACACCTTGCGAAGGGGAGGCCAGGGCCGACACGCACAGGGGTGAAGTTTCAGCTTCTAGAAACTCCAACTTGGTAAAACAGAGGCATCTGGGAGAGGGAAAAACAAGGGTCTTGTTCTGCCGCACGCATCGCTGCACACACACACGCGCTGCCAACGCTCCGGAGAAGGGCGGGCTCAGGAAGAACCTGCTGGAGGAAACCAAACTTCTTCAAAGGTATGAAGCGTCATCCCAAAAGACGCACATAGGGAAGAAGACCTGCTTTACACAACACAAACTATCCTTTAGGCCCAGTGGACTCTGGCTAGTATTTGACACAAGGCTGCAGCCGTCTGGTTGAACAGCCGCTGCTTGCAGTTGTGCTGCGGGGGGAGACTTAGTCCAGCAAGACTTAAATGATAAACAGCTTACTGTCACCTTGAAAGGCTACATGCTGACAGCTCCTGAGGAACTCTCCTGAGGAGAAGGGCTTGGGGTACTGGGGGATGAAAAGCTGGACATGAGCCGGCCGTGTGCGCTGGCAGCCCAGAAAGCCAACCGTATCCTGGGCTGTATCCAGAGCAGTGTGGCCAGCAGGGCGAGGGAGGGGATTCTGCCCCTGTACTCTGCTCTGGTGAGACCCCACCTGGAGTGCTGCGTCCAGCTGTGGAGCCCCCAACATCAGAAGGATATTGACCACTTGGAGCGAGTCCAGAGGAGGCCACGGAGATGCTCCGAGGGCTGGAGCCCCTCTGCCATGGGGACAGGCTGGGAGAGTTGGGCTTGTTCAGCCTGGAGAAGAGAAGGCTCCGGGGAGACCTTATAGCACCTTCCAGTGCCTGAAGGGGCTACAAGGAAGCTGGGGGGGGACTTTTTACAAGGGCCGGTAGTGACAGGACAAGGGGGAATGGGTTTAAACTGAAAGTGGGGAGGTTTAGATTGGATATCAGGAAGAAGTTCTTCCCAGAGAGGGTGGGGAGGCACTGGGACAGGTTGCCCAGAGAAACTGTGGATGCCCCATCCCTGGAAGTGTCCAAGGCCAGGCTGGATGAGGCTTGGAGCAACCTGGTCTAGTGCAAGGTGTCCCTGCCCATGGCAGGGGGGTTGGAACTGGATGGTCTTTAAGGTCCCTTCCAACCCAAACCACTCCATGATTTCTAACTGCCAAACCAGATTTGTTTTAAAAACAAGCGTCTAAATTAATAAAATCAATTTATTTCATCGGATAACGGTGCTGGTTGGGTTTAAGACTACACTGGTAGAAACTTGAGCAACCCACGCTGCAGGTAAAGCGCTGGGGCATGGAAACACAAAATTGACATGGAATAGGAAGCAACTCACCGCTCGGATTTAATTGTCCAAGACGATGGGCTGAGCCAACACATGCACGGTGACAGCGGTGTCGGACCCCTTGAGGCGTTCATCAAATCGCTGTTAGGGACACAGAGCCTGAAGTGTCGGCGAACAGAAGGCACCCCAGCGAACACAGCAGCGGGTGTCGCACCCTTCCCCATCACACCAGGCAATTGCGGAAACCGAGCAGGCAGAGGCGCGTCAGGCACCGCTCCCAGCGCAAGCAGGGCATCGCTTACCGCAGGGAACGTCCCGAGGGATCTTCTCGGCTTAGGTCAAGGAGTACGTCTCTTCTCTTGTCTGGTTTGCGCCGATTCCTCCGTACTGGCCAAGGCTAAAGGGGAGACGCATTCCTGGCTCAATGAAGGTTGGCCCTGGAGCACCTGTGAAAGTCCGAGATCCTGCAGCGCCAGGATCTGTAAGACTGGATTAAAACCTCTTGAGATTCAACAGACTTCCCTCCTGTTTTGGTTTGGGTTCTGAGCACACAGACCGCTGCCGAAGACAGGCGAAAGGAGCTGCGTTGCCAGAAGCAGCTCTCAAAGCAGAGGCTGCCACGTCCCGCAACACCCCTTTCTCCCACTGCTTATGCACCAGGTTGGGATGGGGGTGAGATACGGGGGGCTACAGTGAAGTCATCAGCCACAACCAAAGCTGCTGACACAGCCGAAACGTCTCCCCTGAAGCTGAGCCGGGCGCAGGCAGTGCCCAGGGAGGGCGTCTCCACTGCCGCTGCCAGGAGGCTCCGGCTCTCTCCCGGCGCAACGGATGCGCGAGAACGGCGTTAACTGGGAGAACTGGGGGTCCCGCCTCGGCAGCAGCGGATTCTGAAAGGTCATTCCTAACAAACCAAAGCTCCCTGTGCCGATCAAGACAGTTTGTGCTGCCAGCTGCTCCAGGCAAGTAAAGCCAAACAATCCCCAGAAAATCCAGCAGACAAAACTTACTTCCTTTAAGCTTATTTAATGATATTTGAAACGCTTAAATTTTCTATTTCCCAGATCCTGAAAACAGATTTTTTTTTTAAGTGACCAATATTTAATTCCAGAAACATACAACCTTATCAGCTAAGTCATAAAAGAGCTATTTTACAAACATACATCTGGATAATTAGAACAATAAAGTCTTTTTAGACATTCAACATGATCAGTAAAAATACAGGATTATTAATAAAGATTTTTGTGTATTTTTTAAAGAATACTTCCAGATTTTTTTTTCTTCTCTTTAAAGTAAATCTCTGTTAAGAGTACATGATTGTATGTTGTACAAAGAAAATAAAAATATTCTAGTATGAAGAGAGCTCCACAAGACTTAACTCAAAATAAAACAGCAGTGTTCTGGCTGCAGTATCCCTTTTGCAGTACATCTGCTTGTCAGTTGGCACCTCTGGGGGAGGGAATTAGGGGATTTCCTTGGGGAACGGAGGGAGAAAACACCACCAGATACCATGAAGCACTGAGATTATAATTAAGGGTCGCCTGCTGAAGCAGCAGACCCCCTCTTCTAATAACAGGGACAGTATCTGTAAATGAGAATATTGAATTTTTATGAGAACACGGGGAATAGTGCTGTCTGAAAGCTGACCAACACCATCTAAGACTTCTTAGCTCTTGAGGTTGACATTCCTCATCCTTCTTTCTGATCCCATCCAATGGATGTTGAAGAAAACTCCTCTCCCTACAGACAAGGTATGTTCAGGAAATCAGAGTGGTCAAACACCGGCTTAGCGTTTGTTCTCCTACGCTTCCGCAGGAGAAGTAAATTCCCCTTTCCAGAGGGGCCCATCTGACTTCTTGGCTTGTCCACGAACTATATCCCGTAACAGCAGAAGGGAAATCACTCCTCAGAAGGATAGGAAAGAATGGTTGCTATACTACATCTTTGTTCCCAAGATAAGAAACCCTTGGGCCAACTTGTATTTGGGAAAGATCTAAAAAAAAAAGGGGGGAAAGAGGGCTGGGGCAAACAAACCAGAAACCACTGTCCTGCTCTGCTATCCAGTCTGAGTATGGGAACGCATGAGCAATCAATCATCAACTGGGGGCAAATTAAAATGCTTCCTCACCCTGGAAACTGGAAGTGAAAAATTCTTATGGCTTAAAGGGGAAAGAAGAAGGGAGAACCCTGAAGAGTGCATTTGAGGTCCAGCTCCTTCCACGCAGCGAGATGTAGCCTGAGGTCTGCCATACAGTAGATATGCTAGAGAGGAAGAAGGAATCCCCCAAATTTCAGGGTACTGCTCTGAGAAGACAATGGATCCCTGGTCCGAGGATCATTTTTCTAGAGGAGTAACACCCTGCTGGTAAGGATGACCAACGTAGCGTAAGGCCAGCTGAAACAAAAACCAAAGAGGGCAGAGCACAGCATGTCGTTTACACTGCCCATAAAACCGGGTTCCAACGGGCTGGGCTTCCCTAACCCCCCTTCCAGCTCTCTGCGTTCCCCTGGCTCTGCAGGCTGCCCATGGCATCCAGCCTCCTTGCCATCATCATCAGCCTGGCGCGAGGTGTAAGTGTTTCCTCCTACACATCCAGGGGATGGATCCTCTAAGGACGGAGGATGACAGGGACAGGGCTGCACCTCACCTCCCAGGGCATAATAGGGTCCAAGGTGGCATCAGGGGACGGTGGGGAAAGCTCCTCCTCAGCAGGTAGGAACGCAAGGATGACCTGGCAACACAAACACTCTGCGCTCCCAGGTTTTCCACCGGTGTTACACCTGTTAGAGGCGAAACAACACAGTGGTGGATGAGGCTACGGAATACTGCCGCGAGGGTGAAAACGGAGGCAGCACGGGCAGTTGGCTCCCCCACGGCCCATCCCAACGGCTTCTCGCGCAGCGCTTCGCTCACCATGAACCTGGGCATTCACGCAACTTGGGAGAAAACTGGAGAATGAAGGATTTTGTCTTCAGTCACAAGGGAAGAGGAGTACACAACCAGGCCTCCACAGGCCCTGCCTTTCTGGTCTTGCAGCACACTCCTGAAAAGCCAGACTAAGCTCCCTCTACTAGAGTTCAGTGGCCAGTTTCCATCAATCAGAGAAGCTGCTGGAAAGCTTTTAGACAGCTACAGACACCATAACTGCACCTGCTTCTGGAGTGTGTAGACCCCGGCAAGCGTTATGCCAACTGGTGATGGGGAATTGGGGAGAAAACAAAGGTGTTCTTATTTAGGGGAAAAAGGGCCTTAAACACCAACTCTGCCTACAGCCCAGTTCTCTTTCTGGCAGGATCAGGCGAAAGATGCCACATCAGCATGAGGCAGCGTCCTAGCTTGGGGGCACATCAGAGGAAGGCTAGAGGTTTATAACCAAAGGAACCGTCTGGCTGAAGGTGAGGGGGAAGATCCCACCCGTGTAAGAATGGAAGTGCTCGGCTAATACTGACAGTACACTCGTACGGGTGCAACAGGCCAGGCCTTCGTGGGTCCCACGGAAGAGGAAGCTCCTGCCAGCCTGGAAGGGAACACTTTGGTTTGTGTTGGCAGTGCGATGCTCCGCTGGTGAAAAATGCTAACTTTGGGCAACAGGCTCTTAAAACAAGAAAAACTCCTCCCTGCTCTCTAAGGGCTCATGGCTCCAACGTTCACATCAGGCCCAAAACCACCTCTGCTCAACCTCTGTCAATCTTTCCATGAACCATCCCCTGCCTATTTCTAACCGGAAGAACAAGAACTGTTTTTTCCTGTGTGAGCAGACAGAGAAGAGGTCTGATTTCCTGCTGGTAGCCAAAGAGAAAAGAGTTGCTTTCAAGGAGCGGGGAGCACGATCTTGATGCTGACCAAAGACAGGTTCTCAGCACTTCACGATGCACGCAGCGATGCGAACAACGCTACAGCAGTTCTGAGGAGTTAATGGGATTTACAGCTTTGGCATGCTGTTCTGTTCGGGTTCGTGAAATACTTCGAAATTTGGGAAGAGGGTGCAAAACCAAACTGCCTCGCACACTCGGCGCTAGCAGCTGTATTCACGGTGCCTGTGATACCAGGGACAGCTCGAGCCACCCTATGGCAAGCAGGAAGCGCCTGCCCTAGGCCCAGCTTCAGAGCAGAGGCACAGGCAGCCTAGGCTGTCCAGTTTTTGCTCTGCTGGTAGCCTCATATATACCATCTTGTTCCCAGACTGGAAGGAATTCCAACAGAAAACCCATGAGAACAGGCCTAAGGAAGTACTAGAGAACTGTTTCAGCCTTCTTTGTTTTGCACATCTCTGTTTCAGTGAGAACACGTTGGCACAAATCAGTTAAAAGAAACAAAAACCAACCGAACCCCACCCCCCAAAAAAACCCCCAAACCCACCCCAAGCCCTCAGCAAGACATACTTTCAGGTACTAAAACTTACTGGCCCTATAATCAGCAGTACCTGTGGCTAACTCAAATGGCAGCCCTTATTCATTCAGTAGTGAATCAGGGGCAGATCTGCCCCACATCTCTGAAACACTTCTGGGTTTGCATTTTTACTTTTTGATCCAGAGGAGAGTTACAAAAGTGCTGCAGGTCCAAGCATTTTTATCACTTTACAAAGGAGACAATGATCAAAGCCAAAAAAAATCAAGAAAAAAAAAATTAAACCTATCTTTCTCCTCTCCCAGTCTAATTTTACATGTCAACAAAGAACACCCCGAATGGGAGAGGGGAAAAAGGAAATTTGCCCATCTCAAGTGCCTGGGTATTTAGTGCATGGAAGAGTGGTACGCACGTGGTGACATCAGCAGTTCCCATGCAACTGTTGAATACAGATAGTTCCAGCCACAAGTCATCCTCACACCTTCATAAGTAGCTCTTCGCGTGGCAGTTCGATTGCCAGCAGGGAGTGCAGAGTCCAGTCCAGTGAAGTAAAGATACACTTGCACACAGGCACACCCCCTCCCCTCAGACCCCTTCGGCTCAGGAGTGGTGGCAGGCGGGGTGTACTACGTGCAGAGGGCTAGAACTGTCACTACCCAATTAAAATAGAACAAAAAAAAGGCAGATTAAAAAATTAAAATGTGCTTTTGATAAACGGAATGAAGTCAAATAAATACATTGATTTTTTTTTTTTAAATGTCTAAATACATTTTTATATCCTACACCCAAAGCTCTGTACATTTGGTTTGGTTTTTCTGTTCTGAAAAATGAAATTTCTGGTAGCAAGGAGAGGAGCAGAATAGAACAGACTCCCTCACTGACAAAATAGTGCAGATGCCCCACAGGAAAAGCATGCCCGCTTTGCTAGAGTATGGTTCATGTTTGGATGGTCCAAACCCTCTTGTCTCAGAGTCCACAAGGAAGACAGCGAGCGCTGCGTCCTCATACTCTTCATCCAATCTTCAGCCATTCCTGAAAACACGACTAGCTTTTGTCTGAAGGAGGAAAGAAAACAAAACAAAAACCCAAAAGGGTGGTGAGAGATGAATGCCTAACATTTCTGAACACTAGTACTAATAAGAGAGACAGCACACCTATTATCCTAAAGACCTTTGTCAGTAATTCCAGCAATTACATCTCTAGGATGCCTAAGGCCAATTTAAAGGGACCCATGGCAACCACTTTACACAGCATCGGAGACGCCCCCAAGAAAGAAAAGACGGACTGTAACCATTTTCCACGTTCAAAAATCCTCCTTTGGGACTTCCCATCAATCTAGCCTTCTCTGAAAGAGAAGCTGTAACCCTGAGATGTAGGTCTTTGGCAGGCAGGGGTGAGACCGCTTGCGAACAACCTTTTCAGAGGAAGGAACAAGCTCCCCTGCACACGGCAGTCTCAATGGATTCAACTGACCTTTCTCGGAATCAGCATGGTCTCAGCCCTAAGAGAGCTGCTGAAGTAGGTGAAACCTTTTTTTGTGCATGTCAGAAACATTAATAATTGACTCTGTGCTCTTTGTTTAATGTCTGAAGCCAACGTGGGATATGCTACCAATTATAGTGTCTGGGTGCCTACCTGAGTGCTCTCCTGTGGAGGCTGATCCAGCCAGCCCTTGGCGTCGGAGGATGGTGTAGTCTTCCTCAACCTCCTAAAAAACAAAAACAACCCCAAAACTCAAGTGGCTCTACCTCTATTTACCAAGTGACCAAAGAGGGCTTCAAATGGGAAATGAGAAGTTTCACTAGAGGCGAGTGAACTGGGATCACCCGTGTTGCACAGTGACCCACAATGCGTGCCAGCTCCTTTATCAGCATCATTATCCTTATCCATCGTTATCCAGGCCTTCCATCTGCCTGCAGTATCCCACTTGTCAGTTTTCTGTTAAATGAAAAGCTGGCTACTAACTTAGCATTGGAACTAGATGATTTTTAAGGTCTCTTCCAACCCAAACCGTTCTGTGTCGGTATGTCTCACACACAGAGATGCTGTAAAACTTCTGCAGCACAGGCTCTTACGTACCGAGACTGCCCATCACATACAAAACATCATTTTGAATATAGTAAGGCTGAAAGCCTCATTATTGATCTACTGCAACTCAGCACCTTCATCTGACATTAGCATCAGCATGCAACAGATTTGGTAACCTTTTTATGTCAGGAATTCATATTCCTTAGGCCGGCGGCCCCTTTAAAACTCCACTGTTGCAGGCTTGCATCCGTTTTGTCCTATCCCTTGGGAATCTCCCAAAATTCAAATCAAAGCAATACACATACCCGCTAGCTCTACGGGAACTACTCGCCGTTGTAACCCACAAATTAATGCAAGCAAAACGGCACCAAGTTTTCTGCTTCAAAAGCTTCCAGAGATAAGAGCCACAGACAAAAAAGGCATGGCTGCCTTTCTTCCGGCTCAAAATTATTTTCAAGCTCTTTTCCAAAACAAGACGTAAGGGATGTGAAAACCCTGATGCTGCCAACAGAGCCTACCTTTAACTTTTCAAGGTCATCCTCTATCTTCTGAATATACTGCATCATCTGCACACGTGACTCCAGAGAGAGGTGAGGGCTTGCTACAAAGGAGCAGGGCTCTTCCACTCCCCCCCAGCGTGAGGCCATCATCTCCTCGGCAAACGGGGAGCTCCCTCCATCGGACTGGGTGTCCCGTGGGGAAAGGGGCTGCTGCCGTGCAGAGTCCAAAGAGGTGCGGCCACCCGCAGCGCACTGGAGAACCAGAGACGATACCTCCTCGTCTGTGGAGCTCTCCTGCACCGTTCCATATCCATCGAGGATCAAATAATTTCCTGTTAAGAGAACAGCTTTTTACTAACACCTCCAGCTCCATAATCACCCAGGACCACTGAACTGTAGACAGTTTAAGCAGACTTTAAGAAAGATAAGTGGCGAGAGGCCCATCTCTTGAGACATTTTAAAATGGATTAGCAAAAGCATTTGTGAACACTACACAGAATAGTGATTGTATCAGACCAGACTAGTTTGGTTCTGAAATGGGCTTCAGAGACCATGGCTGTTTTTTGGACTGCATTTTGAGTATTACATGATTAGCTAATCACCTACTTTCCTGGTGGGTTTGGTTTTTTTTCCTAAAATCTCTATTTCTATTCTAACATCTGAAAAACCTGCACTTACACTGACAGTGCCCAACAAATCAGACTACTAGATTCCTAACCTCCACTTACTAGCTATGGTAACTGAGGATGCTTTTAGATGGCTTGGCTTTAAAATTTAACTTGGCTGATGACAGGTCAAAAGAGAAAGCAATTAGAGACAGAAACTGCACCAACGTGATGATATTAAATAATTCCCCTACAGTATTACAGCAGCACTAGCGTGTAGAGTCAGAATTGACTAAACCCAGGTCAACCTAATTGTTATGTCCCCGCACAGTGAAGAAAGTAAACAGCGTAAGAGGTGACAAATAAATTAGATGCTTCAAGTTGCTGGCTCAGTTTTAATAACTGAAAATGTCTCGGTAATTTAGGGAAAAGAAAATTATTTTCAGTATGTAGTTGGGAGGCAGCAGGCAGTCACAAACAGGCTTATTCGCACTGACAGAACCCAATTTTTAAAGAAAACCATCTTTAGAGGTAAAAGATTTCACAGTTATACAGAATCTACCTACTAGTAGCTACTTCTGCTACAACGCGTACACGAGACAAACCTCAGCTTATGGACTACCTTTAGTGCAGTGGTACCCTGTCACCTGATCAAAATCACAGGATTTTCTGAACACAAAGCATGCAAAGTCCCATGAAAGGGCTCCCAGCTGCTGCCTCGGAGCTAGTTTTCTGCTGAGCTAACAGCTCTACAACCTTCTTGAAGGCTAGAAGAGATACACTTGGAGACACTGCTCAGGTAACTGCCAAATATACCATATGTAGCCATAATAATAGAAATAACAAAAATAAGCTTTTAGGATCTTCAGATTGGGGTAAGGTCACAGGAGACAATTGCAGTGCAAAGCTGAAGTTTCTTCTCTGAAGCTCGATCAGGAGAAGCCAACATCTACAAAACAGCATAAGTCATGGGGGCTCAGAGTGTACAGACTAAGGAACTTTGCCTCCAGGGAACATGTTTTCACTACAGATTCCAACAGTCAGTTGAGAGATAAAGTGGTCCAGTGGCAACGGCAATCAAGAGCTTGCATTGTGCCTTGCATTGTGCCTGGTGCCGCTGTAATTACAGACTGTCACAGTGTATTAACCCCACAGTATTTCAGCTTCTCCGTTCATAAAATAGAAAATCCATTAGGTTTGCACAGCCCTTTTCAGGGCTAAAATGACTGTCAGGGTCTGAGAGTTAACTTTAAATGTCCTATCCCACGTAAGCAAGAGAGGAAGTCTCTCGTACTGAATCTGGACAGACTATCAGTCAGTGAGTGAATGAAATATGCTCACCTGAGATCCGTATTTGCACATCCTCTTCCTCCTTCCTTTCCATTAGTTCACTTTCAGATGGATTTTCATCACTGTGAGCTTCTCGAGCATCAAAAAAATGCTCCCCGCTTTCATCAGCACCTAGCCCTTCCAGCTCAGTGCTTGAGATCTCCAGATTCATACTCGTGCGGTCTATCGCTAAGTTACTACTGGATCTGGGGTCTCTCACTATCAGCTGCATGGCATCCCCTGAAGCTGGCGATTCAGCTGAAGTCCGGAGGCCATAACTAGCTGTGGACTCATTAGTTCTGGTTCTTGGAAGCGTTCTGTCTGTTCCAGGCTGGTGAAATTTGTTGTTGTCAGAATGCTGTACTCCAGGCTCGTTTTCGCTCACTGTTTGGGCTTCTTGAGAAACAGTCCTAAACCTGGGAAAGCGCTGCCGGTCTTCCAGGGTGCCCTTCTCAGAAAAGCCAAGCTGCTGCACCAACAATTGTTTCAGCAAGCCCACTGTAAGTAGAGATAACGTTCACAGGCTTCACAGACCACAACCTCCCTGACAGCGATTAAACTAGGCATAAAGGCCACCCTTTCAAGAAGCATGCATAGCAGGCAATCCTCTCAGTGCTCTTGGTAAGAAAAGCAGGGATAAAAATAAATATGTCAGGTCTGAAGCCTTACTCCACCTTTTACCTTACAAGCAAGAGCAAACAGGTCAGTGCAAGTTTCATCTTGCTCAGGGAAAACCGGAGACATCCCCTATTGAAATTATCCAGCAAGTGAGCTTGAGTGCAGTGGAGTGCCCAGGTTTTACCCACAACCCCCAGCGAACTGAACACTACGGCTGTAGCAGGGGATTCCCACCTGAGAAACAAACGTATCTGAGAACATTCCATTCAACTTTGAAATGACAGATAAAAAAATTGAAGATACGTTTTCCCTAAAATTTCATGCAAATTTATGCTTGCTTGAACTTCAACCCACATTCTTTTCTTCTCAAATTATCCCAACCAAACGTTACCAAGGGGTAACAGGTTTAAATTTAAAGTGGGGAGGTTTAGATTAGATTATCAGGAAGAAATTCTTCCCGGAGAGGGTGGGGAGGCACTGGGACAGGTTGCCCAGAGAAGCTGTGGATGCCCCATCCCTGGAAGTGTCCAAGGCCAGGCTGGAAGAGGATTGGAGCAACCTGGTCTAGTGGAAGGTGTCCCTGCCCATGGCAGGGGGTTGGAACTAGATGGTCTTTAAGGTCCCTTCCAGCCCAAACCGTTCTCTGATTCTAGGATTCTATGAAACAATTCATAATAACAACACTGTGTTCAAACCAAAAATGTTACTGTCAAGAGCATAAAACCACTGTTCACTCCCACCATATGATGCTCTTGTAAAACCCAAGAAAAGCTGTGACTGATAGTGATTTATCAGTCACCCAGGAGACTGGAAAGCTTTTGTCAAAACGTGAGTGACCCACTGCTGCTCTCAGTTTGAACAGTCGTGAGGTGTTGGGTCACTAATACTGTCTGCACACACCCTACAAACTTAAGATTATCACTGGTCTCTGAAAACAAGTGCCAAGAACATTTGTACAGCATTCAGAATTAGAAAAAGGACTTTGAATCCTATAAGGAAGGGAAGCATAAATGGATCAAAAGATCCAAGATACTAAATTGCAGAGAACCGTCATTACTTGCTGAGAGAGTTGGAAAAGGGAATTCGGGCCAAGGATACAAACGCTCTGCGTTTTGGTATAAGTAAATGGCCCAGTGAGAAGCAACGCAGACTACTCCCTCCAGGTACAAGGGAGGGACTTTGTGTCCCTTTCAGGGTTGCCAAGAAGAAATATATGGATTAATGAATTCATTCAAATTTTAGGAAGTTATATTTAGGAACTGCAGAGCTGGATGTGATCAAGTCGGTTGCATTCTTCCTCCAAAAGGAGGTATACTGGAGAACAGAGGAAGTGATTAAAAATCTTCTATAAATAATTTTACAGAATAATCTGTCCATCAGGAAAATTTCTTTTCAACACACACAAGTGTTGATCTAATTATATCCAACCATACCCCAAATCCTCAGACAATCTCAGCCAAGGCTTTGTCAACCACACATATATCTGATCCCGTTCACAGGATTTTACAAAGAAATATGCAAAATCACACCCTGCAAGTGATTCAAGCTCTTCTACTCTGCTCCAGTGCCATGAACCCAAGTCCCCAGCCAAGCTGCATTGTCTCTGAGCAACCTGCTGATTAGCAATGCCACTGCACGGCGCTGCACCGAGTTCTGCAACGCGATTCTGTCGCCAAAGCACTTCATGGACAGTAACAATCCATTACCACCATCATCTTACACATGGGAATATCACAGAAAAACAATGCCTGAAGCTGCAAAAAAGGGCCAGTATATGAATTTAGAATAGACTTTGTTGCTGCCAGATCCATTCTGTTTTGCTATGCTATGCACAAAGATGATACTTAATAGTAACGGGCTTTAGTTTTTGTTTCAGCTCATGGATTTAGATGATTTACCTAACAATTTCCATCTCCAAATCACATCCCACCAGACACTGCCCACAGCTACTTACAGTTTCTTAACGCATCCAATGCCCACTGGCCTTCTGATGCTGAAGGTAAACTGGTGGCTGTGTGTTCATAGCATGTAGAAGAATCTTTAAGAGTCAGGTCTGCCTCCTGCACTTTATCAAACTGTCTTTCTGACTCAAGAAGACTTTCCACCTTGGACTTTTCAGACATGATGGGTGAAGACGACTGAGCATTCAGTATTAAGGAAGATTCAAGGCCCAAATCTTTATCTAGTAAACAGAAAACATACATTCAGGTTAAACAATTATGCTGAAACTGCAGAAAATTCTGCTTCACACAGAAATCTCTGAAAACACTAAAAAATACAGTTCTTGAGCACGGACTTGCTTAAAAGGCCAATTCTTTCCAGGGGAAAAAGAATCTTTCCCTGGAATTCATACAACAGATGGAAATAGTAAGAGGTCTGTTTCCAAGAGGTTCAGTATCACTCCTCTACGTGACTTGTAAAGAAATTATAGAACCATGGAATGGTTTGGGTTCATTCCTTCCCAGAAAAAGGCAAAGCTATCAAAAGATCCCTCAGCCACAAGGAATAAGGCTTGGCGCATCCGCACTCCGCGCAGCAAATCTACTGATGCCATTTACCTGAACCACTGTCTTACCTGGACTTTGTAATCTGCTGGCAGGAATATCATGCTGCTCTTTGAGCTTCTGCTGCTCCTCTTCTTCACGCTCTTCTCTGCAGGGGAGAGAGTATGAACGCATTCTTTTAGTCACATGTATCTGAATTGCTGCATGAGCATCCCTGCTTTGGCTGGCAGTCTTTGAGCAGAGGAAGGGGTACTGGAAGAAGAAAATCCAGCCCTTCTTCCTCCAGCTACTTTTACTTACTCGCCGGGTCCTGACTGTGGTAATGGAATCACTCTTCTGGCACTCCCCATTTTCACAGTCCCTGCCATTTGAGCTATCAGGTCCTGCCATCTGCAGTAGAAACATCAAATAAAAACATGCAAGATGTGAAGCATAATGAATACTTCTCTATGTAACACCTCTTAAATCCAGCTAATAATACTATTGCTCTTCTTAGCAACAGATTATTGGTTTTTTTTATTTATATCACCACAGCATAATGCTCACCTCACCAGGACACTCTTCAGCAGAAGGAAATGCATGGCAGGACCTTAGGAGGAGTTGTCAGGTGAGGCAGTTGGGTTTTATTAGTAAAATTTCACATACGACTGAAAAGTTTCATACATGATACTACAACAGTTGCTATGTCTCACACAAAAGAATCTATGCCCTGCTCATACTTCAGAAGAAAAGCATTTCTACCAAAGAGGGGGAAAAAAGCACTTAGCTAGGAATCAATTCATGTATTGAGGTGTTTATGATGCTAGGAAGTTATGATGATAGATTATTTAAGTTACTTATCTTGCAGTCAGTCACCCAAGTCCAGAATGACAAAGGTAAACAAAAGCATTTTAGAGCAGAGAAAAGGGTCTGGAGTGAGCCAGACAGCAAGCAACAACGGAAGCACTGAGTGTATGCATGGGGTAGGGTTTGTTTTGATACATATATATGTAATGTATACACACACACACTCACTAACATGTATGCATACACCTTTCCCATGGGTTTTTTAGGTTGGGAGAGACTGTCCTTGGATACCTCCCACACAGGCCACCACAGCAGTCCTTTCAGCTAAGCTTAGAGAAGGAACTCGGGTATTTCACAGACACCTGCACAGTTACTACAGGCAAACAGATGTAAAAGATCTCTCAAGTACAACAAATCAAGCAGCAGATGGAGCTGAACCGATTACTTACACATTCTTTTCTGAAACAGTCTGTGCCACCAGTTCATAAATATGAGCGCCATTTTCTGACATGGAGATGACGAAGAAGGCTTTGTTATCTGAAGCAACACAGGGAGGGAAGAATGTAACTACACGCCGTGTCCCACAGAGCTTTCTGAAAATTCCTAAAACTGGGCATAACCCCAACCAGAAGCAACGCAAGAAGAGTTCATGACATAGCCCTCCACCACAGACACTGATCTTCGCCCCTATCCAGGAACTGTGGCTATTATTCCTGCAACAAAAGAGCTATTACTGCCCCAGCCATTTTGAAACAGATTTATTTCTCTTCTTTTCCCTCCTAATAATTTCTAGAGTACCTTTCATCTAATACAACCCGAGTACTTTAATTTAGAAGTCTATTTAAAACTCAAGCCACGCCTATTACTGATGCAAAGAAGTTAAACAGCTCATACACACAAAGCGAGATGTTGGACAACCAAGAATTAAGCCTACGCGGTTTAATATGTTCTACTCTGGAACTCCAGACAAAAACTACCCTCAACTGATCTGATCTTCTTTTTTTTGGCTTCCTCTTTTGCTTTCTCAATTGGTTACACCGACCTGTTGCCACCTGACGAACCAGGACGGTGTTCAATTTGATGATAGGACTGAAGGTGTGTTTACTATCGGCTGTCGATGCCAAGATTTTGCTGTGACATTTCAGTACCAGTTTATCATCCTGTTTCTGCAACAGCACCAGAATGTCCTCCAGAAGCAGAGTGTAGAGATCTGCACCGAGAGCAAAAGAACCCAGAATGAGTTAAAGATGCACAGTTTTGTGTCACACCCCTGCAGAAGGGAAAAGGCTGCATTTTTGATTACTCATGCAGAGGCAGTAATCAGTGCTATGCCATTCTAGGCAAAGCTTGCAATCTTCCTCATCAAACCTGCAGCAGAAAGCTACAGATGGAATTGGATCATCTCATGACTGACTGCTGTGTCCCTGCATAGCCTTAATGATACTCCAGCACATCTCCGAATTGGCAAGAATCATTGAGTCAGGTCTGAGAAACACACAGGCATTATCAGAGGTGGCAGTAAGAATGGTAACTGGAAAGTGCAGAAATGCTTTCTCCTTCTCAAACACACACAAACCCAGCTGAGCTCGCTGGTGGAACAGGACTCACCAATGGTTTTGTCACGATTAACCTTCCAAGTCAGAGGTCCTTCGTGAAGCATTTTTCTCTTCGTTAGATCCAAGTTCTGTCAACCAGGGGGGAAAAAAAAAAAAAAGAAAGAAAAGTAGCACTACAAAATTTCTGTGGAAGCAACACATGGTAAAGCATAGGAAAGTCAGAGGGAAAGCCAGGACAGGCACTCCATGAGCCGCTAAACCCAGCCTGGAAAAAAGGAATGTGGAGCAGGAGTATGCTCGTAAACTGACATCTTGTGAGAAGTGTTTGTTATGCCTCTGCCTCTTTCACTGCTCTTTGGCAGATGCCAGGGGTCACAGGGTAGGGCATTTCCCTACTAAATCAAGCTACTAAGGTATGAGGATGTCATCTGAGGAGGTTTTCCAATCCCCCATATGAAGTCTCCAGTTCTAATATTGCAACCGGTGAACGCTTCGGCACTTGATTTGCAAGTCAAGTGTGCTTGCAAACGATACAGCGATATACAAATCATTCCAGTGATCTGATGGACTTTCTAATGTCAATGGATTCTTCAGTCATCTCAGTGCTTGTGACATTTAGATCTGCAGGCAAGTCGAAGTGACAATTTTCACGAGGTATTCCTTCCAAATCTCAGAGACTACAAGAAGGACAGCTGGATTTCACAACTGCCAGTAAGTTCTTCATTTCCTAACTAAATGCTTGCAAGTTTATTTGTGGAAGGATACATGACACAGTTTTATGGAAAGTCTTCATATACAGATTTTGTGGAAGATAAGGGAGTGATAAACAGCAGAGAATCTATACAAGACACAGGCAAAGACAGTGGTAAAAATTAAGAACCAAATCATGAGGAAAAGAAGCATGAGCAAAAGGAGAAGGGTCCTTGTGTGGAAGCTTCCTATTTGGATCTTGTGAGAAAGAACAAAACTGTTTCAAGTTGCAAGCGCCTATTGGTGGGCATCGTTCACTCGAAACACAAAAATTTCATAGAGTTAGTCCTGCTCCAAGGATGTGGTGTTGCCCATTCCATTTAAGAGCAGCTGATGGCAAGCAACCAGCTTCATTAACGTAGGTGCATGAATTTACAGGGGCCAGGAAGCATAGCACTTTTAGCACTAGACTTATGACTTTATTTGGCTATACCCGTGCACCTCCTATACAAAACGGGCTATATACAAGCTCTTGTTTCAAAGCCAACTGCATTGCTACACCTCATGGTTCTGAGGCCTCCCCAGTTCCAACAGCGTTACTAAGACATGCAACCATGTGAGATATATATCCATACTAAGACTTATTGTCCATCAGCTCTCTCTTATGTGATACAGTGCATTAGCTTTCAGATCATTAAGATTCGTTTCGCAGAGCTTACGAGCTTCATCAACACTACTATGTGCAGAACTAAGTTGTTTCATCCACAGAAAGGTATCAAAACTCAAATATCTGAGACTAATTGGGTTTTTTCGTACAGAAATATTTACCCCCAAAAGCCCGTTGCATTGTACATCACAAGACTGTACTAGGAACAGCCACAAGCTCAACAACAGGGTTGCAATCACCATTTACCCAGAGATTGCCTTAGTGCTGTCCCTTACCCTGAACTCATCCATCATGGGATCCTCAGACTGCTTCAAGTAGGACAGGTCGAGACGACGCTGATAATCTTCCAAATGCTGCAGAAAATGCAATGGAGATGGTCACTCTGATTAGCGAAACCCAGCAGTGTTGGAGTGCAGGCAGTCACGAATACGCACTCCATTCACCTCCTACCTGCTTGTTCTCAGACTCTTTGACAGCCTGGTTCACGTGGTTGAGGATCTGACGACAATGATCTGCTGCTTTCTTCACCTTCTCTTTCTCTTCAGGCAGTTCTGCAAGAGAAAAAGGAAATGTAACTAATGCTTTCCAATTAAGGTTGAAACCGTGGCAGGGGGGTTGGAACTAGATGATCTTTAAGGTCCCTTCCAACCCAAAATGTTCTGTGATTCTATGATTTTAAGTCACAAATCCAGTGCAGTTTGTTGACCTCAAATTTGAGAAAGAACTTAAATTCGCAGAACAGCCTATCAACAAAAGCACTGCATTTCAAAGGTGAATCGACAAAACCAGATTTGTGACCAGAGATAATTCTGCCCTACACAAAACAGCGACCCCTGACGATCACCATACACAGCACAGGATTTGTCAGTCTCCCTTTTCTGAGGGGCTTGTGACAACTATTCACAAACATCAATCTGAGGTATTCTGAAAAATCTCAGAAGTTTACTGAGACTCCACCGTGGTACAAAGAGTCTCAGGACAGATATTTAAGATCACACAGAGCCAGCTATAGCCAAAGTCCCAGGATTCGACAACTGACTACTGGCTTCTGCATTTCTCCCAGTCCTTTTTATTGATTTATTACGGAAGACAGAGAAACAGATTAAAAAAACACAACACAAAATATCAACAAAATGTTTTTCAAAAAAACATTTTCCACGCAGAGAGCCTGTATTTATGTTAACAGCTTAGGGAAAATGTCTCTGGCTACACACATGCAGCCTGATTATAAAAACACCCAGCCTTTTATTGAGTTATATTTCCAGCCAGTGTCATTTGCTCAAACGCAGGCACAGGTGAACCCCATCAATTCTTACTACCACAAGCCACATTAAGTATTAAGTTAACAGGCAAATAAACAAGTACATCAAGGATAATGGAGTATCACATGCTTTCTTAATTGCGATTAGAGTGAACTTGTAAAGGCAGTACATTTTTTATGAGTAATGAAATTACACTGCAGCAGGTATCCGCTGGTAAACCTGAAAAGGCATTTTGTGGTATTATTAATCATATTTTCGCCTGTTATGCTGGAAATACCTTTCAGTGTAACACATCCCAGCTAAACTCCACCCTCTGCAAGGACATGAAAACATTACGCAGTGCTTTAACGATTCAACAGAGGAGGAAGATTCTGCTGGTGTCTATTGTGTAGGAAGGCATTTCTTTCAAGTTCAATCTCCTTTGAATTCTTAGTTGACATGATATTGATAACATACAAGATTTTTATATGAAGCTTGTTTTATATCAGACTTCAGGGGTGTAGGTCAGATTGCACTCCTGAGCACACATTTTTCCCAGATATTGGAAATTTTGAACAAAGAGTACTGAGGATTGATTCAAAAAAGAAAGCCACCCACACAACAAACACCACCCTTGGTCGATAAGAAAACCTTGACCTTAAAAGAATAGCAGTTTGTTCGGTGTTATCTGCTTTTTGTTCTCTTCTTAAATAAACACGTCGATTTGCCATAATCCTTAACACCACATGCTTTTTGCTTAGATTCTATGATACTTTCCTTTTTAACTTCCTTGCTCAGAGGTATGCCCTGTGTCTATCCAAGCTTGTTTAAGCAACTGCATAACTCGATAGGTTTTTATTAGATTCTTCGCTCTTCACATTTTTATGTCAGTAATGGACGATTAGGGATTTCTGTTATTGACGATCTTATTCTTTTTCTCTCTCAAATGCATCTACATGGAAATTGGAATTCACTTAAATGTGTTTTCTCTTAATGGCTTGATTCAGCTACCTTAATGTCCTGAACTGAAGAAAAAACGTGTTTATCAGAGCATATTTATTATTGCAAACGAATTTATTTATACAGAAGATCATATTTAGTGACTGAATTCTTTCTGGTTATTTCTTTCTTCAACACTGTAGCAAGGAGTTAAATATATTTAGAAAATCACAGAAAGAACAGGCATGCTAATGACTATTCAAAGTACTAGCACAAATGCAACTTGCTTCTCAGTGAGTTCCTGAAGTTTGGTTGCTAAGAGCATATAATAAGGAGTTATACAACAGCTGCTCTTTTTCCTCTGTTTCCTTTTCTTCTGTATGTAATTCCAGTTATTGACATTATCACACACTCTTGCACAGTAAGAAATATATGGGTGCAGAGGAAATATTTTCTTCCATTTGGCTGTCATCATCAATAAATGCTGTTAATAATAGTAATTGGCAGTGTAAAACTAAGAAACAGGCTAGGCACTGGAGGGTGGAGACAGTCAGGATTTCATGGTTTCCTTCTTCAAAAACTACTAAATCAAGTTGTTCTGCCAGTAACATTCATAAGCAGACTGGTTTGGGTTATCTTCAAATTTCTTCCCCTCCCCTATCTTTTAAAAACTTTTTAAAAGACTGGAATATTTTATTTTTTTGAATCCTGCCCTCCTGAGCAGAAGGCAACACTGAGGTCATAATGAAAACAGACAGACACTCACAAAAGTGACCTGTTCTTCCACATGTGCTTTGAAATCAAATTTGCCCAGAAAACCTACCGAGATGCATGCACAAGCCTGCGTGGAAAGGCTTTACCTGTGTACTTCGCAATGTTATCCAGCAGAAGGGGGTACTTAGTCAACCTCTGCATCTCGGTGGGAATGATATCCTTCAGCTGCAACCGGCGACACAGCGGATTACTCTCAGCATCCTAAAATTAAACAGCACAATAACTACATTCGTCATTTTTATTAAGACTATAATTACCTGAACGTGTAACATCTATTCATCACATAAACGTCTATTACTTCACTTTCCAGTAATTAAAGACAAGACAAGAAATGCCAAGATCGATCATTCAGACAACACATCCCCTCTCCATCTGCAATGACATATAGGAAAGGCTCATCACAAAAGCAGCGTCTTCCTTCCCTCATTACTTCACAGCGGCCTGGTACCATCTCCAATCAATCTCAGTCACCGCCATACAGGGAAGACATCAGTTTCAGCTTTCAAGCTATAGCAAAACTACAGTACATTTTTCAATATAACCTCAACCCTTGTATTACCGGAGTTCCTCCCAGCCTGTGGTAATGAAGATAATGTTCTCTCCTCCCAGGGCCACATGTATTCAACCCCCTTTCCCGGCAGGCAGAAGAGGTGCATGTCATCCATCTTCTGCCCATGGCATGCATGAGAAGTGCACTCCTAGAAGCAGTTTTCCCCACAGGAGTACTCCTCCTTGGGAAACAGCCACCTCAGGGGAGATGCCATCTCCTGCCTGGGACAGCATGTGCTTCCCTGCAGTCTATCAGGACATTGTGTTCACAAGAATTAAAGGCCCCGCCCTCCAGAAACAATTAGCAGAGATAAATACAGTATTGGAAGTGATCCCAGTCTGAAGACAATGTTAGACATGATGTCATTAATTGTAATAACTTTATCTGCAACCATTCATTATGCCATGCTGGCCACCAGCCACATCCTCAGGCAGCTCAACCCTCGCATAAAATTCACCTGCACAAAAGTCTGGAAGCGAGAGTCCTTCTTCTGGCGTGACTTGATGACCTCTAGAGCAAAGGGCTGGTTACTGCAGAAAGTGCCAGTTGCATGTTTCAGCTTCTCCTCTGCTGGTCCACTAAACTGTGCCAGGAAGCAAAGAAAGCCAAATTTAGAGAGACTTGAGTTCAGCCTGTGCCACTTTCAACAGCCATATGGCCACGTGGCAGAAATGGTCTTGTCAGGAATTGCTGGCAAAATGAGAAGCAAAGTCTATCCTGTTTTTAAGGCCCTGTCTTCCTAGTCTACCGAGGAATCCCTTTACATCTCAAACTCTACAGTTCCTGTCTCCAGCCCTAGAACATCCAATCCCTTCCATAAATGCACTGCTGATTCAGAGGGACAATAGGATGCCCACGTCTCCAATGTCAGCGTTGTTCCTACACACAAGTATCACAAAAACATGGCTAGGGAAAACGCAGGCATGAGCAGGGCTGAGAAATACACTGCAGATGACAGGTAGTTACTGTTACTGCAACTCTTCCCATCCCTGCTACCCAGCCTGCGATGCAGCACAGTAACTTCTGAAAATACTCACTCTGGAGACTGAGATCCTGTGGGTTTTTTTGTTTTAGCCCCTTAGCCAGAACCCTGCACAAGGCCATAAAACTATTAGCTTAAGGTCTAGCTTGCTCTAGCAAGACTCTTCTCGCTTTTTCATAACACCCAGGAGAACTGAAAGCGTTGGACATGTTTCTTTACCAGCCACATCTGATTTTCATTTTCTTTCTTTTTCTCTGCAATACTAGACCAACAGTGGAATACAAAAACAAGACCACAAGAGACTACTGCATGAAGAGCCGAAAAGCTTAAGCAGATCAATCTTCAGTCCTAAATTAAGTAGGCTTGAAAACAACCAACAAACTGGGAGATTCCCAAAAGAGAATTTGGTTTTTTCATAAGAACCTACATCACTCCCGCTCCTGTGGTTTGGAACTTGGAAAGGAAGCCTGCAACAGTGCTATAAATTTGAAAAGGTTCAGCTATGTGAATTCTACGATTAGAAACCAGTGTTTTTAACCATCTTTTAACTGTATCACAGGCAAGACAAGACTTACATTTCAGTGTTACAGAAATAAACTGTGCTATTACAAAATCCTACTCATCTTTGTCTCCAAAACCACCTTTCCACTCTACCCACACATCATAAGGAAATAATTTTTTTTCTTCCTTAAATTACTCTTATCTCTAGCCAAATGAAAATCCTATGAGTACTTCCCGCTTTCCTTCAACACTCATTGTCTAGCTCTGTGCTGGCTCTATAGAAATGACAACTCTAAGACCTTTGGTTCCTATTAGCTGGAAATTACCTTCTCTATCCTTCTGGCTCTACTTGTCATTCTCTGAAATGCTATTTTCAAGTACAAGAGAGCAAAAAAGGGATTTTACCCAAGAAAGCAAGTCCTCCCCAATCTGGCCAATAACAGAAGTCTCGTTCCTTTTTCGGACAGCTTTCATCTGGTCATTCAATGCAACTTGGGGAGAGAAAGAATAAAAAAGAGGAAATTTTCTTAATACTATTCAAATTGTTTGCTTAATTTTGAGCATTTACTTTAAAAGAAAAGATATTCTAAGAAAATATTAGATTTGCAATAATTACAATTTTTTAAAAAATTAAGTGTCCCACAACATAATAAATTTAGCAGCATATTTAATAAAATTATATATAACTCCTTTGCTCTTCTCACTTGTCCTCAAGTGACAAGAACCTTTCCAGTCATACCTTTTCTGAGGCTCAGTATCACTGCCCTTTTAAAAACACAGGAGTAACGTAGAACACATTTCAAGCCACTTGCATAAAGTTGTACAACCGATTATTCAGTGGCACTCATTCTGGTTCTGAACAGTTCTTTCTCTAAACGGTTAGAAAGCGTCAGGCTTCAAAACCACCTGCGAGTCATCAATCTTCCCAGCTTTGTTCTCATCTTCTCTTCAACAACAGTTGCAACGTTTTGAACACTGACCCATAAAGACCATTTATCAAAGAACCGCTCCTTTTACCGAATGAATCGGCACAAGAGAGCCTGTGTACACAGACAATAAAAAACAAGTCTGCGCAACACTGGACACAAGCGTTCTCCATCAAAGTATCTTTGTAAATCATATATGGAAAAACTGT
Source organism: Eurypyga helias (assembly GCF_000690775.1). Taxonomy (NCBI): domain Eukaryota; kingdom Metazoa; phylum Chordata; class Aves; order Eurypygiformes; family Eurypygidae; genus Eurypyga; species Eurypyga helias. Next base: position 31,397 of record NW_010254278.1, read on the forward strand.
GTGTGAAGAGAAGAACAGCTGTAGGATTCTTTTCCACCTGAAGCGCTGAACATGGTTGCCTTTTCTTTCAGGGTCACTTAATTTTTTTTCACATATCTGTATCCCGAATTCCAGTTGAGACTACAAAACTGAATGGCACCTCAGCTGCTCTTACCATGAAGCCCAAGGATATCCTCCAGATTTGAAAAGATTTTCCGTTTGTCACTGGAGTTCAGGATCCCTTCCCGGGTGACACGCTGGTAGAAGACATTATGCAGAACCTTCAGCGTGCGGACATGAGCTCTCTCGGTGTAAAACAATTCTGGACAGAGAGGGGAAAGCAGGATTGCAAGTGACTACTTAAAGAGGTGTAGCAATATGGATCCAAATGTGAGGCAAACAGAAGTCAGGAGTATGAACTTACAGAAGTCTCCCTCACCAACACTTCCCCTTGCTGGCAGTTTGCTCCAGAATGGAGCCACACTCTGCTATACTTCCATGTTTGAAGGAAAAGAGAAGCCAATTGATTCCAGACTCATAATCTACCCCAAACAAGCAGGGAGCTCTTAGCACCTCACACTGCCACACAGAGTGCTCTGCAGGACTGCAAGACCTGAAACTGGGAGGGAGCTTTGAAGATGAAGTTCAGTAGTAGCTTTCCATTGAATGGTGTAGACAGCGCCTCTTGCTTGCATTACAGAACATGATATTGCAAACTGGCCTTGCAGTGTCAAACCACTTAATATTGTCTAGTTCTCCCCTAAGGACTGAATCAGTCTCATCTCAGGATACTTTCCAGTAACAAGTTTCATACATACAAACTCTGCAAACCACGAGTAATAATGGCACTACTTGGAGCAGATCAGTGAAGGCAGACCTAGTTTAAAATGTTCAGAACTTGAGAGCTCCAGAGCACAGGTTTCAACTTTGATGCTTGGTGAGCTAGGAAAAAATATCCATCTCACCATTAATCACTTCCTGGCGCTTGATTTCATAGGGTTTCAGCCCCATCAACACTTCTCGGCTCACAAGTTGCTGCCAGTTGGGAGGGTCCATGTCCATGTCAAAATCATACAGCTCGTCTTCACTTTGTACATCTGCGAATCCAACGCTGTCCATCCTAACATGAAAAAAATACGTCAGACACTTCCCATTTTAGGTATGGATGTAAGGAAGAAAGAAGACCAAGAAAATAAGTATATACATCAGTTGTAAAGCATTATGAGTATGCTCTCCAGAACACCTGGAGGCTGCTACACGTCTGAACCTGTAGGCACATTTTTTATTTTGCCCTTTACAGAACAACTAAGAGTGAATATCTGTTCTTAGAGTATTTCCATAACCCTCCTTTTAATGATACAGATAAAATAATGTGCTTGAAGTCAAATAGCAAGTCGATGAAAGGGCAGGTTACAATTTCTTTCCTCTACCTATCTGCAGATACAGAGCTAACAGCAATACACAGATTTAAAGAGAAAATGTGGAAATCTCAACTCCCTAACCCTCAATTCAAATCAGTAGCTACAACAATTGCTATACCTCACTCATACCTCAAAGGGCTTATCTGGATATGATTCACTCCCTGTCCTACACAGGGACGGCAGCGCCTCATTTCATACACGCGTTACTTGAGAAAAGGAAAGATCACGCCACCACTGCACTGGCTCAGAACAATGAACACTACTGTATTCTACTTCATAACCTATTCAAATCTAAACAAAGTCAGTGAAGCTCAAACATTTCTAAGCATACTCACTTGCGAAAAGGCTTTGGTGTTCCCATGTCAACCATTCTGCAAAGAAAGAAATTATTAGGGAAGCTTATGCAAGAATTTCACTCCACTCAGATGTTCAGCATAACTTCAGTGTAAAGGCCTAATGTCCTAACTAGAGCATTTTGTCCATCTGTCAGCCTCACCCTCCCGATACACAGTTTTCTAGTACTACCACAGTAGCAGACACAGACCAGCATTTCCTACGTCTACCAATAACGTTTAATACCAACGATGTCAGCAGTACTTTTCTGGACTAAGCGTCAGCCATTGTCACGTCGACTCTTTTCCAAGGCACCATCATTACCTCTCTGATTCTCCATCCTCCTCCTGCAAGTTTTCCAAAGGAGATGGGAATTCAAAGGTATTATTAGGTGTGCGGGGTGTGCCATCCGTACAGTCACTGGCAGGTGGAGCTTCTCCAGTCTGCTTCAAACCTAAACAGAGGATAAGTACCAAATGTCAAGAACCATATGAAATTAGAGTACCTTAGAGAACTTCACAGTCTCTTCACAGCCTCCTGATTCACAGCCTCATGAGTTCCTAGGTTGGTAAGAAAAATCTCCGTGATAAATGATCCCAGAAGAGACAGACTCGTGCTTACAAAAGCAGGCACCTGAGACTGGTTTGTTCCTGCTCGATGATCCAATGCCACAGGGATAGGACCCACCTAACAGCAGTTTCTGGCCTTGATAAGATTTCCTAATTTGAACCAGAGACTAAGTCAGAAAAGATGACTAAGGTGAGGTTGGTAAGAAAAATCTCCGTGATAAATGATCCCAGAAGAGACAGACTCGTGCTTACAAAAGCAGGCACCTGAGACTGGTTTGTTCCTGCTCGATGATCCAATGCCACAGGGATAGGACCCACCTAACAGCAGTTTCTGGCCTTGATAAGATTTCCTAATTTGAACCAGAGACTAAGTCAGAAAAGATGACTAAGGTGAGGAAGAGCACGTCTAATGACATAATAACATTTCCTAATTAGTCAAGCTTGTTGCATCAGAACTGTGCTTTGCATATCCCCCTTGCAACGTAATCTTTAGTCATTCCTCCTTGCTAGGATCATCCTACCTGTTTCACTGTCCTTGCTTCCCTCTGGAGAGGAAAAGGGACCCACTGCCAAAGGGGACATTGCGCTGGCAGGTGGATATGGCACTTCTGTTCCATCGCTGGAGGACCCGCTCTGGCGCATCTTGCTAGAATCCGGTGGCTCTGGGCTAACAGAAGACGCTGTAGGTAAGTGCTTTGGGTGGCGGGGCTTCTGCATTTCCATGGCTCTGCCAACTGAAACACAGAGTCGTTATAATGCTGAAAGAGCTTTTACCTGTTTTCAGCCATCAAAAGAGGAAGCATTTCAGGATAAAATTAGGTTTGTGTGTCTTCAAAAACACATTTTAAAAATAAAACGTTTACTGAGTCATCTCAGCATGCATTTTTAAAAGACAGCAGAGATTTTATCTGGCTTTCAGACTCATAATTAGGGAACACATATTTCCTTGTCAAACATACTTGCACTGCTATCATGCCGACTCGGTCTCCTTGGTGGGCCCAGGATATTAGGAAAGCCTCTTCTCTTTCCTTTTTCCTCTCCTTCTTTCTCTTTCTTGATACTTTGCTGAAGTTAACATACAACAAAGAAAAGAAAAGCAAAGAGATTGCTCATTTCTTTAAATTTAATTATTTACTGAGATATTAGCTAATTCTTTAAAACTGCAGAGTTTGGTCCAAGAAAATTTTATTTCTAACAAGTTCTTGAGAGGTCAACATCCCGCAGCATCAGAGGCAAAGACAGCCTACGGGCAGACTACATGTGGTGCGTAACAGGGTTAGCAGCAGGGAGTCACGGCATCCTAAGAGATGCATCTGTTGTAAGCAAAACCTCACGCATCCTGGTTTTAATTTAGCAGGAGCTAGAAACCACTCTCCTTCCTAGGGTGAGAGACCACTTTACAGCGACCAGTAGCAGCTTGTTTCTCTAAGGCACAACGTCTTGTGACTCCAAACCTCCAAAAGCATACAGGCTCTAATCTGTGAGAGAGAACTACAACTTATCCTACTGCTTCAGAAAGCTTGGGAAGGCTCCACCTAACCTTTTTGCACTGCCAGTACAGGGCTGCTTGTAACAGTCTTAACATTTCAAAAGAAGCTGGAATGCTGATCAAAGTATGTAGCTACTGTGACCAGATACACCCCCACAGAGCGGGGGACAACTGAACACACCCACAGAGATGGCGTTTTGGTGGAAAAATTCATTCTATAACTGGGAAAGTGTGGGTGGCAGGAAGAGTAGCTTTTCTGCAACACGAAGCGTGAGTTTTTGGGCAAGTTTCTCAAAAAGAAAACTAAAGTATACAGGCCAACAGCCAGATCAGCCTTAATGAGATCCTCAAGTGAGTCAAAGTTGTATTATATGGAACGGTTCTCATCCAAGATTTAAATAAGGCCAGAAGTGTGAAAAACAAGCAGATTGAATTCAGGAATACACAGATAAAGGATGAGATGAGCTTCCTTCTTTCTATCTCCCATGTCTGAAAACGTATGTTGAACCCAGTTTCAACTCTTAGGTTTCCTGAGCAGCTCAGTAACCCCAGATCCTCTTAATGTAGCAAGGATGCCTGTAAAATTGTACCAGCTTCTAACACGTCATGCAAAAGTGGATTTTGAATTCTATCAAAGCATCCATGCTGGGCCCCTTTCAACGACTGCACTCTGGCAACACTACTACCTTGATCTTGGGTAAGAAACCAATACGGCCACGCTTCTGTTCCAGGTTCCGAGGCTCTTTAACTTTGACTCCCAGGTGTTTCATATAAGTAAGAATCACATACTGCATTGTGGAACTGCCAAGTAGATGCAAAAGAAAAAAAAAGATGATGAAGAAAAAGGAGAAATGTATTGGGGAAAATGCATTTTGTCATGAAAATTAACAATGTCAAATCATAGAATTTTAAATCACAGAATTCTTTAGGTTGGAAAAGACCTTTAAGATCATCAAGTCCAACCCTTAACCTAACACAGCCAAATCCACCACTAAACCATGTCCCCAAGCACCACATCTACACATCTCAAATACCTCCGGGGATGGGGACTCCACCACCACCCTGGGAATCCCGTTCCAATGCTTGACAACACCTGGTGAAGAAATTCTTCCTAATATCTAATCTAAACCTCCTCTGGTTTGCAAAGGTTCTATCAAGAAATTAACTATTTTTAGCTTAAAAAAACTTGGCATGAGCTTTTTTTTTTTAAACAAACTGTCACAGACAATGGGTAAGAGTCAGTCAAGATCAGAACTTGTCCTCTTTTCAAAAAAAAAAAAGGACAGAGTGTATGAAAGGCATACCAGTCTAGGAGGTAAAAATAAGATATTTAGAATTACACTGGTGGTCCTAAAATGATACACTAAATATATATTTGAAGTCACTTTACAGTTTTGAGTTATGGTAACAGTAAGTAACATTAAAAGGTATGGTAAAATGTACCCAGGCAGCTATAGACATACAAACTGAACATGGCAGGGCACATACAGAAAACAAATGTTAGACCAGATGGAAACAGCTACAAAACCAAACAACACATGAACTCTCGGCGACAGTAACTTTTTGAGATCTGCAACAGACTTCAGAATAAGAAGAGGTTGAGAGCAGGAGGTTGATGCTCTGAATTAGAATTAGTAATGCCAGGGGATTTAGAAAATGAGTGCTTATGGCTAGGGCCAGCAGAGGGCTGTCTGGTTCTGCTCAGAACAACAAGAATCAGCAATGGGGTCTTACTTTACAGTCTAAGCCCACACAACTCCCATTACCTCTTGTCTTCTTCCAAAGGTTGAGATGTCATCCTAAAAACAAGAAAGAATTTTAAAATGAAACTCAAAACCAATTAACACCCAGTCACATCCATCCAGAGCATCAGCAGTTGTGTTCAAAGCATCCTTTGGAAGGTTAGGAAGTCTGGGGGCTGGGGGGAGTGAACAAAAATGAAAGTTTAGCCAGGAAAACTGGATTCAGCTCACATTAAAAGAAAAAATGGGTTCTGAAGGTATAGGTTTCTACAACCCAAAACCAGGACTCCGATCTAATAAGGGATAAGCTGACAACGTAAGCATCGCCTCTGTCATTTGAACAGCAGCCTCCTTGAAAAGATATATGGACTTTACCTAACTGTTGGCTTACTTTTGGCTATCATTACTCAAACATACGTTGATAGCAAACAGGGGAAGCAATGTAAAAGTAGTGATGTCAGATTGCTTCTGGCTCCTAATTCCTTGTTCTGCTGTTGTCAGGTTCAGGATAGAACTGTTTTTACCACCACAATTACATTTGCTGTTACTCACAAGACTTCCTCAATTTTAGCAATAATCTGTTCTGCACATGCTCTTTCCTTCTCCACTGCATTCCGGTCACGAACTCTCTCTGCATCCAGCTTGGTTAGCTCTCCTTCTGCCAGGGTCAATCCCATGCTACGTTTCTGCCTGAAAAATGGGGAGAGAGAAGCATCGCTTGAAATTGAATACTGACCTGTAATAAGGAAAAGCAACCTCTTGACATTCAGAATGTCAAGACAAGTTTCATTATTGGTTTCTGTATGAAAATGAAGAAATCATAACGTTTCTCCACAACATTTGCACTTACTGTAAAATATAGCTAAGATAGCCTTCAGAGGGATAAAGCTGTATGGTATTTATCATGACAGGCAGCCATTGCAAGGGTCAAGAAAAAGCATTTAAGTCTTTTGCAGCACCCCAGGTTGTATATTTGAAGCATATACTTGACTTGAGACATTTTTAGGTATGAACAAGTCCATTATTGAACACCTGTCTTGGTATAATGTCTCATATTGGCACACAGCTCTTAGGACTTCATATGAAAGGGCATATTAATTATCAAATTCTACTATACACCCATGACAGCTTTCTAAAGTGGATTATTCCATGCCCAACGGGGACAGGGAAGGAAAAAAAGAAGAGAAAAAAATTTAAAAATATATAAGCTGATTATAAACACAATTACTAAAAGGATTTCCATAACATCACCTAAGTAACAATATTCTGAAATGACCTGTAATAGCTTCAAGGAATGAAGAATCCAAATCTAAAATTGATCTTGCAATTGATTACTTGCAACACAGTGTCAAAAAGCATTCAAGGGCCGGTCACAGGGTGACCCTGGAGCCCTCTCCAGCAGTATCTTCCTACTGAATCCCAGATGAATTACTGTGTCCCTCAAGTTTGGACTTCTCCTGTACTGGACATGTTGACTGAGGGCAGGTATGACTCAAACAAAAACCACACAGCTACCTGTTAAGCTGTTGTTACCTGAAATCTTCCAGATTCCTCTGAACTTCTGGACAGACTTTATCTTGCATAGTTTGTATAAACTGGCGATGAAGCTCTTCAGGCAGGAGTTCTGGCCGCCTTCTGTCTGTAGTCAGGAAAGGTAATAGGTTATTCTTCTGCATACAGTCCTTTCCACCTTGGAATAAAGTCACTCGCATGTATACCTCAACCCAACGAAGAGCACCCTTTTGCCTTTCACTTGCTGGTAACACGAAGTTCAATGCATTAAGTGTAAGCAGCTGTGGTCACATCCACTATCGTAACAAAAAACGTACATGCCAACATGGCCAATGCTTCCCACCACTTACGCATGCATCACATTATGCCCTCCCCAGGAAATGCAAGAAGTATTTATTTGTCTCTCCCTGTAACAAAGAACATCCTATGTTTGAACTAACCCCATGTGCATCAGAAACTTGCTTGGACTGCCTCAGACAGCAGAGGCTGCAGAAAAAGGTACCCGAAGCGAGAGCACCCTACCTAGTTCTAAGGCGATCTCCTCTGGAACTGGAACTTTTAGATTCTGCAAAAGAAAAGAAAGGCTGGGAGAACATATACAACAAACACCACCCCAGTAAAACACATAAGAAAATCCCCTGGAAAGCTGAAACCATACAACCTGAACACCTGAAGGTGTTACAGGGGAGACTCCCACCCTGAATATGTATCACACAAGGATTATTCCATCTAAGCATGTACTGCTAGCCTCTGCTACACTCTCTGGTAGTCCAAGGCATGACACTAAAGAAGTTCCTCAGCCTTCCCAATAGACACGAAATTTCCTGACCCTTGCAATAGCCACATTAACATATGCAGCAATTATAAAGTAAAAGGCAATGTATAGCAGACAGAGCTTGCTTCCATTATCACAAAATTCCTTCTCCTGTCAGGCAATGCATTCCCCATGATTTACTGAGTTACCAGGAATCTGAGGCTACACACCATTCATTTTGCATATTCACTGGTAACATTTAAACAAAAACACTTTTTATTTTGGAGGACTTAACTAACTCCTCCATTTTTTCATGTTCAGGAGAGTGGAGAAAGGTAAAAGCCAACTTGCTAGATACACTTGAAAATGAGAGGAAGGACTGGAACCTACTGCAGCTCGGTCCAAGAAGAACTGGTAAAACTCAAGAAAGACACGCCGAGTCTCTTTGGAGTTGGTCTGCTTGTACAAGTCTGTGTAAAGGTAGCACAACTGTGGGAAACAAGGGGGAGGAAATTAAGCAATACCACGAGAACTCTTCTAACTCCAAGTTTTCTTTCAAATATTTCAAGGAATTTGCCATTATTGGATTGAAACTCTTCTTAGTTACCCCCAGCCACCTAGACGGCTCAGGTAACCTCAATGAGGCTGCCCCCGAAACCAGCAGAGAAGGAAAGGGGGAGAGGGGAAACAGAACAGACCTTCCCCATAGACAACTAACCCCACCACCTTAGGGTGGAATGAACTGCTTCCAAGAGCTCAATACTTATTTGTAAACAGCTAAATGTAAGGAAAACAGTTCTCTTTGTGCCTCTCTTCATTTATCTGAAACACTCTCGTGCCTGCGCAGGATCTGCATTTCTCTCCTTGCCGATCCAGCCACGTCACGGACAATGCTACGCAAGAGCAAGGAGATCTGGCTACACTCTGGTTAAAAGTACCAGTCTGGGACAGGGAAACAATTCCAGAACATCTTACCAATGCTGCAGGGTCAAACTGGGACACAACATGATGCAAAAGAACAGCCAGGTGAGCTGGGCGAGATTTCAGGAGCTCAATGTTTTGGAAACAGCTGCATTGTCCGTTAATCTATAGAGATACATGGAACCCATGTGAATTATTCAAATGAGCTACTGTGAGAAAAAAACGAGCACCTTTGTACCAACAGCTTAGCTTCCCATTTGTTTAATTAAAGTAAAAACTGATCAATTCCAGAACCTTTGCAATGCTGTTTTAACATCCCAGGCAGAGCTTACAACAGGAACGCTGCTTTTAAATACTGTCCTGAACACTGAGTATAACATAATGAAAAGAGAGCAGAGAACAGCCAAAATAACTCAGAATAACTATGTCAGCAGCCACAGCAGCTATACAGCTGTGAGAATAATGCAGAACTTAACAGAACTAAATCAGCAAAAGAGAATTAAATAAGGCAAATTAATTTCTAGAAAGCTTGAAGTTATAAGGAAGAAAGAGTAACAAAAAGAATCAAAGATAGCATATTGCCATAAACTTCCCAAACATTTTTATTCACCAAGATCAGGCATAATAGGAATCCCATTCTCTAATTCTTAATTCACCACACAAGATCTGCCCAATAAAAACAACTCATGGAGCACTTGTAGTTTAGGCACAGAGGAACAGGATTTTGGTCGAGGGGGAGAAGGGGTGGCTGAGGTTAAAAGTTATTCCCACCTGCTCCTGCTCAGTGTCGAAGTCGTCGTCCTCTGCTCCAATGATCTGAGGCCCCACTCGGGACAAAGGACTTCCAACACTGGACTGGGAATCCTGGGGTGAGTCAGGAGTGAGGGAAGGGAAGGAAATAAATTACAGTGCTATTACTCTCTTGGCACAGTAAAACTTTACCAAGTTAGAGATGTTACTATCATTTTCATTCTCCTTCTCAAAACTCAGTGGAAACCCACGTGCCTTTACTCAACCTTTTCCAAGTTTGCAGTTGCGAGATCCGCTTACAAATGCTTCTCCCGAGCATTGAGAAACATTAAATCAGGTGATTCAAAACCAACTGCGTTATCTACAGACATGAGCACACTAAGCACGCGGCATATGACAAATGCCACCTTAGCACAAATGGAGAAATATGACTTTGGGAAATCAAGCAGATGAGAGGAAAAACACTTGAGAAGATAATAGGTTCAGATAGGCCTCGACTTCCTGCTGCGTTCCACTTTTACCTACTCTTGAGGCCATCCCTGATAATACCAGCCTCATAGTGATTAAATATCCTAAAGAAACGACTGTTTCATTTACAGCTGGACTCAAGGACTTATATACAACTACCTACTTTAGGTCCAGCTGTTCTGCTGATTATATATTTCTCATCTCTAAACGAGCCTGCTCTTAAGCTCCATAAACATTTACTCAGCTAATTAACTTTCCCTGCACAGTTTTCATTGCATTTTATTTTCTAAAGCAAAGTTTATGAATGCTCTATCTAGAAGGCGATGAGGGGGTGGGGGGACATGGGGAGGGTACCAGGAAGTTTTTAATGGGCCCATTACAGGAGATGATGCTGTGACACTATGTTTTCTACTCACATTATCTTGAACCTCAGTCTTTTCTGGGCTCTCATCTGGACAAATCCGCTCCTTCAAGCCACTGCGAGGACTCTGGGAAAGAAGGAAGTTCAGTTCTGGTGAATACCATCAAATCGAGGAAAATGAGAACTGCAGAATAAGTTTTTCAGCCACAACATCCAAAACTTCTTCTTTCTCACAGTGAACTGTTTAACAGCTGAGGTATGAACAGCCAGACTAAATTGTGTGGCCTACATCTACAGTTTCAAAAAACCAAAACCCAAAAAAACCAACTGAATGCAGAAGCAGTTTTGGTAAGAAAGCTAGTGATATTGAACAGCAGCAGAGCTGTAAATCTGCTAGTGCACTTGTCCTTAGCTTTCTCTTTGCTCTCTCCACCCTTTCTAACAGTTTATGTAGCACTCATGGCTAGCCTTCTGACTACAGCCTTTTCTCAACACTCCCTCTGAAAGGCAGGCTCCCAGCACTGGGCTGGGTATTCCCGGTTTAGTCTCACCAGTGCCCAGCAGAAGGGGCTAGTTGCTTCCCCCACCTGCTGGCAAGCCTATTCTCACGTAGCCGTGTAGCCACCTGGTTTTATTTGCTAAAAGCATGTGCTGTTGGCTCATCTTCAGTGTGGCCACAGTAACACCCAGGTCTTTTCAGCTAGGCTACTACTCCACCTCTTGGTTTCCAGCCCGTATTCATGCCAGCTGTAGAACTCTGGACTTGGTGTTAAACTCCACAGTTTAATTTCTATTTTCTATTGCCCCCAATTCTTAAGTTTCTCAGGGCCACTTTGGATTGAAAAGCTTGAGTATGTCAGTCACCTCCAGTGATCAAGTACCATCCACAGTAGTGACACGATGAAGTTTATTAGGAAGACAGCTCTAAGTTTTGTTCTGCATTTGTTATGTACAAACATGAGCGATACCTAGTCAGAGTTGGAGGAGGAATGTTTCAAAGTAGAGTCACGTATGTTCACATTTTGGAGGTATATCTGACCCACCTTCCTTTCACTTCCATCTGCCAGTACAGACTTAGCTCCCACATTCTTAAGTTAAACAACAAACGTAGGCCAAAACACTAGTGCAGAGTCTCAATTCCTCAGCACTAATCAGATAGCACCTAATCCTTAATTAAGCCACTAAGGCACTCCAACAGGGAGACCATACGAGCACACAGATTGATAACTAATGAGCGAACAGACTAAGAGCCTTTACTGTTGCCAATAATTGAAGCTTATTTGGTAGAAGTAAGGCTCTTCCCACTTCCATGGCAACTTGCCCACTGACTGGATCTGAGTCACAGCTACCGCAATTGGATCATTACCATACTCTTAAAAGATACTCTAATTGGCATCTCTGCGTTCTGAGAAAGATGCTGGCATCCATGTTTCTTTGTCTGGTTACAGGGATTGTGCCAAGAAAATCTGATGCTGGATAAAAACCCCAAACCCACACTATTTCTTTCCCAGTCCCTAATGGAAGACCAATATAGTATGCTTCCTCAGGGGTGTACTGAGAAGCCTATTCTACTAATACACTCAATCGTATCTGTATGATACACAGGGCAACACAAATAAAGGATCTGCGCAAGAAAACCAAACCCAAAAGGTATCGAAGCAAAGGCAGGGAGCTGTTGAAGACTCACATCAGCAATGTCACTGTTTGGTCGGGAGGGGCTGTCGCCACTGTAATCCAGTTTGCTCACAGCACAATCCCCGCTCTCCGCCTCCACCTCACTGATCTGCAGCGATTCAGTCACCGACCTGGAGGACAAGACTCCATCCTAAAAAGACAAAGTGAGGTGGGAGACAGCACAGAGCAAGCAGAGTATTTCAAGAGACAATCCTTAAACAGTAGCTGTTTCAATCCCTGTTCATTCAAGTTATTTATAAAACCTTCTGCAGTGCTTACCTACAAGGAAACGAGAAAAATCACACCAAGTTTTCAGGGCTTATAACATTAAAGGCAAAGGAAAAGTGGAAAATTAATACCAACTATATTTTTTTTTCAAAAGCAAAGCTGTTTTAAGCCTCCATTTATTCATTCTCCACTGCAGCAATGACTTCAAAGGTTTCTTTTTAGGTGTATTGACAGACACACTAATAAACGCATTGTATTTTGCACTTACTGTTTTAAAAGCTGTGTTTCACAGGTGATTTGAAAGTGCACCGAAAGTCTACTTCATACACTGACATTGCACTGCACTGCTTGATGGCCTTTGCAAGCCTAATTGCAACTCTCAGCTCTAGAGGGTGCAATTTGCCTGCACAAGCACGGAAGAGCATGGCAGGGAACTCCTACTTGCCCTAACACCATCAACCCCCATGAATCTTCACCCAGAACACAGCACGGGGAAGCCCGACATATTCTGTTACCTGAGTACAGCCTGTGGCTTTGGACAACTGCTCCTGCAGCTGAGGAATGTGCTTCTTGGTTTCCTGTATCTCCTTGAGCAGTCGGGTGGTGGGTGATCGGCTATACTCTTCTTGCAGAGACTGAAAAATGATTTTATGAGCTTTCACTCACTATCTCCTCAGTATCAAAGCTTAGGACTACAACCTACTACTGATCTTCATTCTATTTACACATTTTGAATACTGAACAGCACATCTGCACACCTACCAAGTAGATGCTACAGAAAGCCTATTTTATAGAGCTCTCCCCTCTCTCCTGTGCCATATGAAAACAACTGCATTCTAGAGGTGTATGGAAATCTCTCAGTAAGAGTCAAAGACACTTACTTGTCCCAGGATTAGATCAGATTGACAGATATGTACATTTAAATTAAGAAAGCTCCCACCATTTTTTTCTTACTCTGTCAAGGCTTAAAAACTCAACAGCTGATCACTAAGAGTGATCACATCTCTGTTAGGCCGGTATATAGAAACGCCAAGCTGCACCACAAGCTATGCAAGGGAACGTTGAAGATTGTGACTAAGTCACTAAGTAGTGACTCAACAACCGACCTTTGTATTTGCATCATACCTTCCACCACCCCTCTCAGACTCAAGCAACTCCAGTACCTGCAGCCGCTCTTGCTCTTTCTGTAGCATCTTTCTCAGAATCTCCACCTTCTGGTTGTGGACAATATTATTCTCCTCCTGAAAAATATAGAGATGAAGGGTCAGATTTTTTGGTGGAGCTGGGAAGAAAGATAAGGAAAATGGACATGCTCACTTTTAATCTACTTCCTAAACAGGGGCTCTGAAAAAAAAAAAAAAAAGCCCTACAAGAAGCAATTCAAGTTTCTAAATCCTAGCCCTATGCATTCTTTACTATTTGTGAATACAGCTACAAATACTAAAAAAGAAAATAAAGACAGCCCAGAAGTGTTTGTTTCTTTGGTTTCCCTACTCTTGTTTGCCACATGGGCACACATCTTACAATCCATTTTTTAACAGAAGTTACAGCACGACTGGCTTGGACCAGACAACGTGTAAACTCACATCATGCAAACTGCAGGGCATCTCAAAGACAACCTGTGAATAACCTCTCAGTTGCCTTTGTATTATCTCAGATGGGACTGGATATTTCTACTTGCAAAATGTTTCTCCCCATGTGACTAAATGCCCCCTGGGTGGTAGGACAAATATTCCAATTCCAACTTGTGATTTGTGCAAGAAGCGCAAAACAATTCAAGAAAAAGGAAAACATGACAACATTTCTTCCACTGCTACCCAATTTCTTTGGAAAGAGAGCTTTAAATCTTACCCCCACAAGCACTGGGCTAGTAATCCTTTCTGCACTTCCTGATGTGCCAGGCGAATGGGGAGATGTCATGATGGGAGACATATGCCCAAATGCAGCCAGATCCACTTCAGAATCAGCTAATGGAATCTGGGGCGACCCTGGTGGGCGCCCCTGAACAGTGAGAGCTACATAGGAACCCGCTGCAGAGAGAACAGAAACAATTCACAGTGCAGACACACTTGCAGGTTTCTATGGTTACTGTTCCTCTGGTTGTCATTTTGCCCTAGAGACAAAACTCAGAGCATTAGTTCTTCAAACCAAAGTACCTGAGAACACTGTCAACTCTGTTATCAGATCTCAGTTTAAATTTCAGATAATCCAAAACCTTTCATGATAATCATCCTTAATAAAAGCATGCCATCCAATTTCCAGTCTATCAGGTTAAATTTATGGTATTCTTATGCTCATGGCACAAAATAAACTGTGCTAGAGTGGAAGGAACCACTACCACCTTCTTCCTTGTACAAGAAAAACAATCAGGAATGCAATTCCTTTAGGAACACCAGCACTTTGCAAGCATCATACAGTAATCTACAGTAAGAGTGCCTGAATAGATATGGTACTTAAGGTGGAATCAAAAGATGGGAAGATGCGTAGGCAAGGTTTGATGGTAACTTAGAACATCAAGCTAAGGAGAAACTGCAGAAGCATGTACCAGCTCAAGTCCAAGATGTCAAAATTATCCCGATTTCACTTCACTGTTTCATACACACCCTTCATCTCTCAGCATGGGGCATGGTTAGATCCCATCTTTGTCATTTGGTAGCTGAAGTGGTCATGGGTCCTTTCAAATTATGCCTTTCATGCTTTAAAGGAGCACAGTGACAAAAACAGTAACATGCCTGTACTTACACTTGATCAGCTTTACCACCTCCAAATGGTTTGAGTGTGTTACAAGAGTGCCATTCACCTGGGCGTGGAGAGGAAGAGAAAATTAACAGTGTTTAACTACTGACTCCAACCAAAGGTACACGTACACTACACCATAAGCATGCAGAATAAGGAACAATCCAAAAAGACTATTTATTTACAGGTAATTATTAACAACTCTCTGTTCCTTCTGTGCCTCACCACTTCTGTTTTTATTGTACACGTGATGCCTGAACCTTTTTGGAGGCTGAACTCACCATAAAGTTCTGAAATGAGTGATAACCACCACAGAACTAGCACTCTGCAGTGGCCTTTCAGTGGTTACTGGTCTGGTATCCCCAGAACACAGAAACTTAGACCATTCCTCTATCGCACAGGCCAACGCAAACATCACAGCAGATATCACAGGTATCAATGACATTTTTCAGGGAAA